>NC_054545.1:30412138-30589138 GCF_017654505.1 Polyodon spathula | reverse complement strand
TGGACACATCTTCAAAAATATACAATACTGTAGGTTTAACCCTGCAGGACTCTATTGATCGAAAAACCTTCAAATACCTGTTTGGATTATGAGAAAGAATGTCAGTGAGAGAGAGAGTACCTAAATACAGAAATACAGTGGTTTAAATACAATACAAAACCAGCCTCCCTCCTTGTGGTCGCCCAGCTGAAGTATTTGAAGATCGAGCCGGCCCGGGCTTGAAACTTGTACCTGTGATCGTAATCAGTATTTGAATTAGCTACATACATAATCAAGGGCACTCAGCCCAAGATACCATAAAATAAACCAGTTTGGTATCTTGTCTATGAGATAGAAGCAGGCACCAACCCCAAAAGGGTCTTTTGAGCTACGAAGGAGGCAGATCTTATCCTGTTTCTTAATAGACAGGGCCATTTGCTGGTGGGTGAGACTACAGGGGTTCTGCATTTTATGACATCTAAAGAGAATTGTAAAATTGTACAAGTTTTAAAATCTTACAACCTTATATAATTAAGGAGCATGTTAATAAATGTAACCTGAAACTCTCCTAATAACATTAAACACTGCCCTCACTGCATTCCTCCATGCGCAATGCTGAATCATCACAAACTTCAAGTGCAGGAGACAACCCTAGTTCGTCATTTAAACCACCAGGCTTCACAGTTTTAAGATACATGTGACAAAAAAAAAAAATCTCTTAGATTCACATTGTAAAAGTCTTTGCTCAAGATTACCACTCCTATAGACCTGTGGTATTCTTTCAGTAGCACAAAATCTGAGACGGGATAATTAGCACATTGAAGAAGCAGTATGCAAAACTGCTGAGAGCAGTGGATATTATGATCAAATCTGTTGTGAGTAGCAATTGCATGCAATTTAGCAAGTCCCCCCTGCAGCTTTCAATGGAATCAGCTCCTTGCTTTCTGCCCTGATTGAGCACATTGAGCACTTTGTATCCAACCTCAATTTAAAAAAATAAAGAAATAAAACCAATAATAAAAATGAATAATAACAGTAAGAACAGCAAGAACAACCCATGTCACCTCAGTGTGCCTTCTCTAAAACACAGTAACAAAAAACAAACAAAAAAATAGCACTGGGAGAAATATCTATTAAAACAAAAGTTATTTTCCCAGGCCTGAGTTTCAGGTCACACAATGATAATAATATCTTAATTTTCATATAGTGCCATTCATAGTGGACCACCATCACAAAGCACTTTACAGAGGTAGGCTGTGAACTGTGCATTATAAGCAGAGTCACTTACAATAGGACATTGATTTAACATTTCATCTGCACTATGGAGCACAATGAGGTTAAGTGACTCACTTGCTCAGGGTCACACAGTGAGTAAATCATTGGTAGGATTTGAACCAGTGACCCTTTGCTTCTAAGCCCAGGACTTTAACCACTGGACCACACTGCCTCCTAAATGTGTACTCTTGTTCATTTGTATTATTAAATTAATATGATTTTATCTTTGTTTAATCTTATGTGCTCTGATGATGCAGAAAGCCAGGCTCTGAATCTTTAAAAAATATACAGAAGTTCTCACACTAGATCCTTCCACAATATAGAACCTGCTTCATTCATTTACAGATGCACTAATCAAAGACAATTAAACAACCATGTTAAGCCATAATGAGCAATACTATTGAAGGAAAACTTTTGTTTCATTTGCCCGGAATAAACTACCCATAGAACTCAGATGCACAGTGTCACTTTTTCATTTTAAGGGACTTTTTTGAGTATTTGAACCGGCCTTATGAATGAGCATGAAGTGAATGCAACTGTATGCTTGTATGTAATGAACTGTAGCTCATATGGTTTCTTCAATGAATATAATTATAAATAAATACATACATAACACATTATTTTAAGGATCCACTGTTAGATGTATATTATACAGGAATTTCTGGGAGATGTGGGACATTTGGTTTATGAAGTTATTACTGTATAAAATATTATTCATACTCACAAAGGATTACCTGAGGAGTTAATAAAGTCAAAGTCTGTTTTATGAATAATGTAAGGTTTGGTGCCTTGACCACTTTCCTAGACTGTTAAAAAAAAAAAGCAGACAATCTACTTTAAGACAAAATCAATGATATCGAACCATGCTTTATTCATGAAAACAGACTTTGAAGAAAAAGTTCTATAAATAATAATGAAGCTTATTTGATTGAACCGGTTAGTAAACTGTTATTCCTGGTAATGTCTTAGTCAGGAGTTTAGGGTTCATAAATTGTCGATACATCACTGATTAGCTATTCAATTCTAATAGGTTAGTAATTTGTACTGAATGGAGCTCATTATGGCTTTATATTCACATGAAGGAGCTATTGCAGCTCTCAGTTCTTTTAATGCCTTGAAGTCATACTTCTGTCACAGGAAAAAGCACAGCTGTGGCAAATACAAATCAATTACATTAACATTTTATAAGCATAGCTTGTCATAATGCAAGTTACGTGCATTAAATTAAGCAGACAAATTATTCAAATCAATAGAAATGTTTGATTAATCTATAGCAGTGGCCTTAATTCTATTGCTACCTAATGTATTTTTACATGTCAAGATTTAGTTGTTCCCCTCAGTGCTGTGAAGTGGGGGTCAACATTTCCAGGCAAACTTTCTGTCCTCAATGTCAGCACAGCTGGCTTCTGGATTGCTCAGGATTGACGTAGACAGGAAAGCTGAACTGCTTCATTTTTTTTTTAAACAATGATCTAGTGTCTGGGTATATATGGGCATGTATAAATCTTCAAGATTACAGCCTGTCTGTGTTTCAACAGCTTAATTTATCACCCAAGGAACAGGCATATATTCTGCATACTCAATATGCATGTGGAATATCAACCAATAAAACTGTTGTAAAAAAATACTGCGATTTTTACTATTTCTAGCTAGACTGCCATACTAAAGAACAGTTTTGTCAAACTGGGCTGTCAAAGAATTCTGACTGATTCACCCCTGGTTGAAAATGTTCTGTTCAAGAAACAACAAGTGTGTGTTCTGCTCAATTTCTTTCTAGTTTTTCTTTTTTACACTTACTTTAATATTACTCTTATGGTTTTACCAACAGTTGGACTGAAAATTGGAAACTCCTGCCCTGGCACTGTCAAGTCAACCATGAGCAGTCATGACATCACTGATTCGACATGATGGGCGGACATTCTCAATGGCTGTAGGGTTGGAATAGGAATCAATATCTGCTTTCCAGAGTGGCACAGAGCTATCACTTTCAAGACTTCCTTGTAGATGAGTAATCTGTGAAGCTCTGGAACACCTATCAATTGAGCGTGAAAGCTCAATTGAACAAGGAGATTCAACTGTATTTATTAAAAAATGTATTTTTTGTCATTCACTTGTTAAATTAACCAGTCATGTGAGTGTGTCTTGTTTGTTCTGCTATATATCTGCCAAGACAAACCTCACAAGACTACGGCCAAGAGGAAAGTTTATTTAATGCTGTTAAAAGCCTTTATTCTAAAACCCAGATTACCAACTTTACGTTATTGATTATCACGTTTGGGCACCACCTGAAAAAACAGTGATAAAATACCTGCATCAGGATAGTAACTATTTGCAAATAAAGTAACTTCGAGAGCTCCTGTTTGCATTAGTTTCTCCCAAACTGAAATAGGACTGATGGTTCACTAGGTGCAGGTTTATTCATTACATGATACCTTTGTTTCAGTAGTTTGTGTCAGTGTGCAGATACCGGGGGGTTGTGACTTCTCCCAGCCAGCCAGCCCCCTCCCTCTCAATGCCTCTTACAGTATCAGTAGAATGCTGTGCTGCTTTATAGAAATAACTTGAATTTACAGCAGGTGCTCAATCAGTAACAGTTTCAGATGAATTTTGGGGCATACCTGGGGGGTCCAAGTGTTTATGTGGTTACTACAAGTGTGCAAATCCCATGTTGCCATTACTGACTGCCTTTTGCTCTCGCACAGTCTGCACACAGTAACTGTCAATAAAGGCAAAATTAGCTTGCGTACCCAGAAGGGAATATATTGTCTATAAAACTGAAAGCAATCTCTCTCTCTCTCTCTCTCTCTCTCTCTCTCTCTCTCTCTCTCTCTCTCTCGTTGGCAATGCCAGCTTGGATGAAGACTTTAACACCACAGCAGCAGAGCTGAAAGAAGAATCAGTGTCTAATGAATTACTTCCAGTGTCTGGCAGCATGGAGCACTCTGCTTACCTGGATTTACTCTTTTGAAATTGAGAATGGATATTTGATGTTGAGCGCTGCACCAGGAGACTGGCTCTCTGTGTACAGTGGGGGGGGGGGGGGGGGGGGGGGTCTTCTTTTAGGGACTGTCTGGGGCTCAGAGGGTCTCACCCCCAGATTACTACTCCACACAAGGAACTGGCTTCATTCAGACATCCTATCCTGATCTAAGAGTTCTATACACTGTCTACTGCTGCTTTCAAGGCACAGTGTTTTGCTGTGCTGTCTCCAGTAAAGCTGATAGACCTTGTTCTCGCAGGGGACATGGCGAATGACGTTTCCTTAACTGTCACTTTAAAATGCATGACCTCTTTTGTGTCGCTGTGAATTTGCGGTACATGCAGTGCAGCAAAATTGTGATGGCAACAATTTTATACAACTGTTTGTCAATTACAGCCAGACTGTTGGACAGTGTGTAACAAGCAGAGGGGTGGATAGACAAAAGGTGGACAAATGTCAGACAGACAACTAGAAGAAATAGATAGACTGAAGGACCAGACGGTAATAAGGTTTTCAATCACTCCATCCTGGGCTGTATTAGAATCTGCATCACTGCTCGTGGCTCCTCCCAGCCCTGGAGCAATTTCCACACGATATCATGAAGGATTGCTTTCCTGTGTAAAAACAGCCAGTGCATTATTTATCTCCCCCTCAACAGCACACTGTTTTCCCTGCCCAGTCGTCTCTGGGGCACTGATTTAGGGGATAATCCATACCTGGGACATCATCACTGCTGACCTACACCAATATTTCAGTTGAACATTTGTAACAATCAGAAAACAGCTTTTATCACTTTATTTTCAATGCTTAACGTCAGGCTGGGCTGAAATACAGTTCTCCTGGAAAGATTACAGCTATGAACATGATGCTTTCTTTTGTTTTTTAATTAACAGCTGCCTGTCAACAGCATGGCTCAGCACTGACAGAAAAGCAGTAGTTCATTCAGACTGGGATAAATGGTAAAAAGGTTTATACTGGTTTGGTCTTGAAATAGATCTTGCCACTATGGTATTATCACAGGCTACAAGGGTGAGGGGTGGCATCTTAATGCTTCTTGTATTTAAATACTTCACAGTTAACATGGAAGTGCATAACCTTATTTGCCATTTGTTTCCTAAATTTACCCGGAGGTTGTGCTATCCATTCTACATATTGTTTAAGCCAGAAGTATCTATCAGTATTCAATATGCACTTCAGCCATGATCCTCAGTTTCTCAACTATTCTGTTGACCGCACATCTATATTTATATCTGCCTTTCCAATCTATATTTTTTTGTAACAAGCTAAATATAGACTTAACCAGCCGCAGTACTGAGGCTGCAGATGCCTTGAGAAAAACGATACATTTACCCTCTGTCCTGTTAAAAGGAACTGTCTCTCAACCCTGGGGACCCCTGTGGCTGCTGGTTTTCATTCCAGCTGAGGTCTCAATTGCTTAACTATACCTTTAACTGAACTGATAATTTGCTTAATTTGATCTTTTTAAACTGTAATTGTTTTCAGTTCTTAAACAGTTGTTCAAGTTAGCTATAGCATTTTATAAGTAACTTGAACTCTGCTACTGTTTAAGAGCTGAAAACAATTACATGACTGAGAGCTCAGTTGGAATGAAAACCAGAAGACACAGGTGGGCCCAAGGATGGGGTTTGAGAATCCCTGTTTTAGGGTATCAAAGCTGATTGTTGGAGAGTGAATAGGAGTGCCCCCTGCTGCCAATCTGTCTGAAGTACTGTGATTGGATCAGGTGGTAGTTTTTGAGGTTTTCACAGATAAAGTCTGAAATAAGTTCCTATTTTCATCTTTTAGCTTCACTCAACAGGGCAACTCAGACAGAACACAAATACCAACATCTAGCAGTTTCAATCTCTTGCCTCTGCTTCTTCTCCCTCCATAATTCCCTCCCTCTCACCCTCCCTCACCCTCCCTCCTCCCCTCTCTACCATACCCCAGATACCCTGAAGAGTACAGAGTAAAATCCACTTAAGAACAAATCATCTGACAACAGCCCTTGTCAGCCCAGTCTAGAATCGTGTACGGATGGATGAACAAACTGACTTCTCCTGACACATACAGGAGAGAAAGGCAGAGAGAGATACAGGTAGAGAGAAAGATAGATAACATACATCTTCACAAGAAAACAATGCCACACACTTTTTAAATAGTAAATTGTCTTCAGCCTAAAACCCCATTCATTGCGATGGTGGTGGTATGATAATCACTACAATCAGTTGGTAGGCTCTGCACTGTATGTGTGCGATAGAGAGGAGAGAGAGAGAGAGCATGAGAGAGAGAAAGCGCGCCAGAGAGCAAGCCTCTGTGAGTAAGTGGAGGTGTACTGCATGCTGCTTTTGAGAAAGGGAGCTGTCCACTACCAAGATTTTACTGACCTGTACAACCCAGGCAATTAGAGGGAGAGGAGCAGAAACCTTCCAAGACTTTACTGACCCAGCAAAGCTTTGAAAAGTGCAGATCAATTACACTTTATCAACTGCAGCCCAGCTTTCAGAAAAACAGAATGGACCACGGTTTTTCTCCTTGAATGGATTTGGGAACAGTCTTTAGTTCAGCTGTGGAGGGAGAGTTCTGATCAAGACAAGTGTCCTGAGTGGGATAGGTAAAGGGTAGACTTGTTTAAACAGGGCAGGCACTTGAAATACAGACGGATATACGCTCCACTCTTGGGTTCATCAGGTCTGCAGGATGAGTGGCTGTGCCAAACGCTGTAAACTGGGGCTGGTGAAGTTTACCCGCTCTATCCACAGATTCATCACTGGGACACTCAACAAAGGTAAGAACACGCCACTGAACCTTAATAACATCACATGTTTTTGTTACAAGTGTGGACTTCTGCAGGCACTAGCATTCTGCCTCTTGTAGGATCCAGCATGTGTTTTGAATTTACCTGTTAAGCTTTTTATTTTATGTTTGCAGGAGTGCCCTAAGCTTACAGCATATGTAGCAAATAGAGACTGTACTGTGCTCCTTCGACAGGGCAAACAGAGTTTACACTTTGGAATGTTATTAATACCAGTAGCAATGTCTAGGGTCTTTATTTCTCTGAATCTGTTACTTCATTGTAACTATTAGTGTTTCGGATTCTTTTGGTGATAAAAGGCATTCTGATTATAGTAGACTCATTAATCCAGACCCTGCAGCTGTAGAAACCAAATAAAATATCACTATGATAGATGTGTATACCAGCTGTCTCTATTTCTTTCAAAGATGTATCATTGAAATTTAGAGAGTTTCTAAAGCAAAACAGTGCAAAACAAATGATCCAGCATAGTCTGCTGGGTTATTAACATAATGATGTTATCATTTATATAGGTGACACTTGTCCCAATAAAACCAAGCTTGGATTATAGCACTTAATGATAGTAACTAAATGCATGTGTAGTTAAGATTGCATTGTAATGGTAAATGGACTGCTTGTTTTACTTTAGCATTAGCAATGTAAGCAATGGAGCTCTATTGGGCTTGCGATCCAGACATGAACTTTAAATCACAAAGGACTGATCTAAACAGCTGTTTTGATACCTTCAGTCTTTGACTCTTTATTAGTCCCATTGGAGTTTCCATCCCGCTCGGGTGATTTATTGACCCTGATTTTAAGAGCATTAAAATCCTGTGGAAACAGGCCTGCAGTATAACTGGTTTATACATTGTGAGACTGTGCTTTTAAGAACCGTTGCTGATCAGATTTAAAAAAAAAAAATACGCCATAGCATTTCCTCTATGACAGTGAAATGTTTTATATCACCCACTTTGCTATAAACCTTTTATATATAAATAATACAACACAATCAAAGAGGTGGAGAGGTTGCTTGAACTCCTTCATTTCATTATTCATTTATGAATTGTCCAACTGAACACTTTAACTGCTTCAATGACCTTCAAGTAAAGATGCATTGGGAACATGTTTGCAGTTTGTGCTTTTCTGATGCTTTTCTGCTATTTCTAATGGATTCCATAGAAGCACAGCCAGTTAAAAAATCAAAAAATACCTTAAACTACTGTCAGCTTACATCTGAATAGTCTACCAGGACTTTGATGGTGAATCATCTTCTCGTTTAAGTTTAGGATGTTCCTTACAAACCCCGCTTGGTCATGTATCAGCTACCCTATTGTCATGCCATCTATCAGTGATAGTCAGGCAAAAAAAAGCAATTTCAATTCCAACAAATGAACTAAATTTCAAACACACACACACACACACACACACACACACACACACTTTCTTTTGTTCAGTATCCATGCATTTGGTGCAGAGTTTGTGTATTTTTTACTCTCTCCTGCGATATCAGTCTGGATTTGAGACCGGTAATGAAAAGAAAATAATAATAAAAAAAATACAAAAAACATTGAAATAACTTATTCACAAAGAAAAAATGTGAAATTAATCAAACCATTTTTTACCCTCTCCTGCGATAACAGTCTAGATTTAAGACAGGTAATGAAAAGAAAATAATAATAAAAAATACAAAAAACATTGAAATAACTTATTAGCTAAGAAAAAATGTGAAATGAATCAAAACATTTCTGCAAAAAAAGCACAGTGAACAGGGAGGGTTTTATTAAAATTCTTATTTGCACATGTTAGATGATATCTTGGTAAATACAATTGTTGCTGATCTTATCTTAATATTGTGCAGGATAGCATTTACATGTGAGGCAATAAGAATTAAAAAAAAACACAGCGCTATAATGATAAAGTGCTGTGTGTTTTTTCTATCCTCCCTCCCAAGACCTGGACACTGCATCACAGTTCATTCCAGCAGGAGGTTGCAGGGGAATGCGAAAGGTAAGCCTTTCTGAATTGAGTTTATACCTGAGCTGTAGGGCATTGAGCTGTAGGGCTGGGGTAATCGATAACCAACCATTCACTAACCATTTGATAATTTGAGCAGCTTTGAAAACGCATGTCCTTTAGAAATACAATCTAGTTTTTTATTCCTCTCTGTAAATGTGCTTTCCCCTGATAAAAATATAGTAAATTAAACGCAAAATAAATGACACTTTTCTATTGTATTCCTCACAAAATATATCCCATAAGAATTTCATAGACGTGCTATGAAATCTCACAACAATCAATTTTTTTTTTGTAGGAATATAGATTTCTAAGTTGGTATGGGTGTGATAAAAGCCGAGGTATCTTAAATAACGTATTCTTTAGTTTGTTTTGATTCCGTTTGTGCAATTTTCTGTTTCAGTCATCACATACTGTTTTTAAAACAGAGAGGTTCAATAGAGCTCTCAGGAGCACGCCGTCTTGATGGTTGTTCGATACACGTGTATGCGAAGATCAATGATGCCTTCTCTATAGGTTCTGATTACTGCTGCGTCAGCATGGGAACCAAGGGACAGAAAGAAAACAAAGCCGTAAAAAAACCTGCTGAAAAGGAGGACAAAATCTTAAAAATTATATTCCCTGCAGATTCTCCCATCGGCGCATATCTGCTGAGCGCAACTGGATTTTACAGCTTATCCCTCACAGCTGTGCCCTAAAAAGCTTGCTCTGCTGGAAAAGGGATTTTCCCTAACCCTAACCCTAACCCTAACTCCTAAATGTACCTGTCAGTGTTGTTCTTACTACCTGTGCAGCCCCAGTATGTTTTTCCCGTGGTTATACTATGTTTTGCCATTTTTTTTCTGCCTTACCATACTCTGGGCTTCACAATGATTACCTACAGTAAGATTTACCATGCTTTCACTTTGCTTTGTTACACTTTGCTGTGCTTTTGATACAGGAAACTAGTAAAAGGGGGCTACGTCACTAGAATGAAAGTGGGTGTGTGAAATTCTCTTCCACCCTGCCATTTATTCAAACCTTAAGGGTGCTGCTTTATGACCAGTGTTGGTGCTTTACATTCAAACTCCCAAATAAACATGGCACCACTGCATTACAAAACCTTTCCAAAAGGTTTGCAGGTCACATGCAAGGTTAGTAGCAGAGCTCAGGTTGTACAGTAGTATACTATATACTATGGCACGCAGAGGTGTTTTTGCCCAGGTAGAACAAAAGAGGTTAGAAGCAAGAGGAAGAACAGTATTTGGGTTTGTATTGCACAGCCCCAACTGACTAAATGGGCTTTGTTTACTTTAAACAATTTGAATGACAGGTCCCACTGAACCCTTTCACTAGCCAGAGTCATTGTTTATTTTTCCATTTACATTGTACAGGGCTTTTTGTATACATAAATGCATTCTAAATCTAAAACTGCAGGCCCTAAACTGGGGTATACAGGCTTTTAAAAGGTCTAGGTCAGAACGGTATGTGAGTTTATCTATTGAGTCCTGTAGAAAAGTTTTACTCTCTGGTTATCGCTCTGCATTTGATTCTAATCTCCTTTAATACTGACTGCTCTAGAGGTGCTTTCATTGTATTGAATTAGGCAGGCTGTAGAAAGGGGGTTGATTTTTAAGCAGTGATGCTATTCAGCTCCAGCAGAGCCCTTTCTCACTGTATCAGTCATTGATTAAATGCTGTTGTAGTAAAGGCTGCACCATAAAATCCAAAGTGATTTCCAGCTGGGTGCCAAGTTGTCATGACCTCTCATTGTTTTTGCATTGTATGCACACATTTGCTGGTCATAACTAGCCTGCTCTAAACAAAATAAAAGAATGAATCAGTATAAAATGAGTTTCAATTGTGAAATCTGGTTTTGTGCCAAGCAAATAGCATAACATCACAATGTGTGCCTCATAATCGATATTATTAGTATTTGTTTATCTGGCAGATGCCTTTATGTGGCTCATAATCTATTCTGAACCACGAGTTATTTCTGTTCTTTATCAACACAATTTTGGATCTTTCAGCTTCTGTGAGAGAGGCATCCCCTGTCAACCAATTGAAACTAACCTCAAAGAGGGGAGATTAACTAGATAAATGGATCAGATCTACAGAGGGACAGTGTGGAGCATTCTAGCCAGGGCACACCTCCCTGTTGATCTTTTAGAGACCTGTGACACACCCCCGGGCCATGGTTAATGTGAGTGCTCTGTGCTCTCAGCTCTCTTGAAAGCCTCTCTTTGTGATCAGAGGGGTGCAGAGAGAACCTGCTGAAGTGCATTCAACTGCTCCCAGGATCACAGCACAGAAATCTCAAAACCGCACATTGAATTTCCATTTAGATTAATTGAATTTTTTTTTTTGTCAACTGCAGAGACATCAGTCACAGTTTGCTTTCATTAGAGAGCTGAATGTGCAGATGAATAAGGTGTCTGCTGCAATCTGTCAGCCTGCCTCCCTGATGCTATTCATAAAGCATCAATCCTCTCTACATACTGTAGGAGGTCAACTAGGGCATGCCTGTGAGTTTGAAGGGAAGGGGAGGGGAGGTTCTCTATCTTAACCCTGCAGCCTCCAGTCTTTTGTGACATAGCAGGGGTCAGTAAAAGTTGTAATATTTAAGCCAATTGATATTCTGTATGATGTTCACAACTTGGCTATGCCTGAGCTATAGGTTCTACAGGAGAACCCCAAAGTTACAAACACATCAGCAGACGGTGTTCATAAGATTGAAGTGTCACTCTAAAACTCAGCTATTATTTTCAGTGATTTCATTTGTGTGTATTGCATTACTAAAATGTATTAGTAACATTAGTATTAAGAAAACAATGAAAGAATTCTTTAAATGAAAGAATTCATGCCATCTTTATGTCTTTTATAGTAGCCAGGAGTTCCAGACTCAGTCAAGTGGTGTGCTTGGTCTACTGATCAGTTTGTGGTGTTTTTGTAACTTCTACTGTACACCTTTGCAGATTGTTTAGTTACAAATGTAGTCAGGGGCTGTGGTTTATTTTCTCATCTTTCCCAAGTTTGAGCAGCAAATCACTTAACTCTTAAACAATAAGTTATCAGCTTCTCCTTCTCATAAAAGGACTTTATTGTGCACCAAGCTCACTGGCAGGCTGCTTCAGTCAGCACCACAGAGTTCTTTACCTTTCTATTCTCTTCTCTGGAGTTTCATTTCAATTAATACCAGTAAAGAAAAGGCAAAGCTCATTGACTTGGTGCAGCAGAATGAACAGAAACCAATACTTCATCTTAAGGGTATCTGCAGAGGGAATGTAGTGGCTTGTCTAAAATTCAACTGTAACTTCACTGTCACCTACACAGCTGTTGTTCAAAGGAAGCACATCTACTAAATGTGAAGCCGTTAAATGCAACTTACCTGTAGCATAACTGCAGTCAAAATAAAAACATTACAGTCAATCCGTAGTCTTTCTCCCCCTGTCTGTATAGTGAAACTGCAAGGATTTAATACCAAATAAAAATGCAGGTCTAGACTTGGGCAAGAGGGCCAGTAAGTGCATCACTGAATGTGTCACTATGTGCATTATTGTTAGAGACTGTGTCTGTCGCAGTGCCACTTAGGATGTCAATGCGCGTTTGTCAGTGCGGTTTTCTGTCAGCCAGAGAGAGAGAGAGAGAAATCGAGAGATAGAGAGAGAGAGAGAGAGAGAGAGAGAGAGAGAGAGAGAGAGAGAGAGAGAGAGAGAGAGAGAGAGAGAGAGGCATGTGATAGAAATACATGTGTAATAAAATACACTGGGGTAACTATGTAAACGTATATGTTTTGCTAATCATTTAATTTTTTCTGTCTCATTTCCCATTCTTAATCTGTTTAAGTGTACACACTCCAAACATATTTAAAAAAAAAAAACAACAATATTGTTACTTTTTGACCACACTGTTCAAAAGTAAGTAAATCATGTAAATACAAAAATACGTGTTTTTTTTTTTTTTAAATTGTCTGTTCTTGTGAAGCCCTGTTTGTGTTTGGAGGTCTCCACTATATATATTGTATTGTTTTTTTGCTGATGCATACCTTTTTTGAATACTTCTCTGTTGGAATTGCCAGCAGCATGGTGATTCCATGGTGATTGCTATTATGCTGTATTTTCACTGCAGCATTCTACAGATAATTTAAAGCCAGTAAAGAGAGCTGTGGAACTTCACTACTGCTCAGAGTTTTGATAAAGTAGGAAGCTATAGGCTTTATCTGCTTTTTCCTGTTTTGAATTGCAGGTAACCATCTTAACCATTAAGCTACTCAACTACGCTATCGTCTATATTGAACCCCAACACAAATCATTGAGCTACCCAATCCCATTACCTTCCACACTGCAGCCTAACACTAATCACTGAGCTACTCAAACCCACTACCTTCCACTCTGCTGCCAAACACTAATCATTGAGCTACTCAAACCCACTACCTTCCACACTGCTAGCCAACAATGATCATTGAGCTACCCAACCCCACTACCTTCCACACTGCAGCCCAACTCTCTAACCATTGAGCTACTCAAACCCACTACCTTCCACACTGCAGCTCAGTACTCTAACCAGTGAGCTACTCAAACCTGCTACCATCCGCACATTTGTCTGGTAATTTGTTCTCTAACCACTGAGCTATTTAAAATGCCATGATCCTATTTTGAAGAAAGAGCAAAGGCAAATCTAAGTAAGTTGTCATGGTATAAAAATAGGAAGAAGCAGTTTAGTTTCTGATTAGCATCTTGCTAGTTTTGCTCCTCTTAAATTATTGTATTCCTTTCTGAAACTTTGCTTTCCCATTCCCTCCTACTCATTTCATTACTTGATCTCCCATGACATCAATTTCACTACCATCTTGTTTCCATATGAGATCCATCCATCAGCTTGAGCAACTTACTGCTGACAGCTTGGTGGCTGTGTGAGTGGAAGGGACAGTGAGGGTAGGTGCTGCAGAAGCGTGTGCGTTTTTAGCATTATGTTGAGATCTACAGTTTGGGCTTAATTGTGAAGGGTCAAAAGCTGACCAATGAGTAAGACCGGATTTGAGTCAATGGGCCTGATTTATTAATTCCTTACCAAAGTGTGCTCCATTTGTTTTTTTTTGTTTTTTTTGGGTGGAAAGGAAAGTAAAACTGGTAATATTACAAAACTAATAATAAGCAATTTAAATATTCATTTGTGGAGTCAATGTATGACAAAGGTATTTGTTATCAGCTTTGATATCACACAAAAGAAGCATATTGTATTTTGGTGTAAAGACCTTTAGAAAGGTGTTTTACTTGTATAGCACTCTGCTTGCTTATGTTGAGTTTATTTGCACTTGAATACTAGTTTATTACTAGCTTAATACTAATTTAATTAGTTATTGTGCACTGTGTCTTCAGTAGTAACACAAATGTAGGAAATAGAAAAGATTAAATTGCACTTTAGCCAAAACCGACATGGATCAAACCTGTATTTCTAAACTGTTGACCTAGCCAAAAAATACAGGGTTGAAACCAAATAGTGCCAGATTGGATCCCTGTCAGTACAGACCCTGTATCCCAATACTTAGAAGGACAGCGTACAGAACACCTGGATTGTGATCAACCCTGAAACAGCTCATGTCAAAGTACTGTAAAGCTAGCTAGGCAACCAATTCAAGACGTAGTCTTCTGAACTTCTTTACCACAGAGACTCACAAAATTAGACTCAAACCTATGAGGGCTCTGAAAACTGCTTGGTCATTAAAACTGAGAAACAAGATGCTGGTTTCTAATGAGACATAACATTCCATGTATTTATTTTTAAGTATTCCCTAATTGCTGATGTGCTTTTCAATGGAAATGTTAAGTACTGGTTTTGATGAACAGCCGCTTTATTTGGTTGTAAGCCAGGTTGAAAACTGTAGAGCATGTAAATGTGTCTTTGCTATAAGGTCTAATGTCAGCTCAGCGAATTGAGGTGGATCTAATCTCAGTCTATACATCAAGCCCAGCTGGTTTATAGCCCATACAGCTGGCAGGGAGCTGTGTTTTTGAAAGTGCTCAGCATGCTGATTGTGGGAGAGGGTATAAATCTACATGGATCTCTGGTGTCTCGTTTCCTGTTGATGTTGTGTCTGACATTTTTGGGAATTGCATCCCATGAAGTTTGTTTTATAGATCCAGCATTGTAACATTATGAGCCGCACACCTCTTGCTGTGCTAAAGCAGCAAATATTTCAATCCTTAAGATGCAATGCGTGCTCACCCAGAGGCGGAACCTAATAATTTATCATGACTGTTGCTTTGATGCCCACACTTCTGTACAGTGTACTCTCTGGAGGTTCCCTGTCCTAGACCAGTACTTATGCACAACATTCTAGCACATTAAAACAGTACTGAAACTATATGATCAGTGGTTGGAAATTCTGGCCTGTGATTGGTTAAAACCTCATCATAGGAGCATAAATAGATTGAACTATTGCCCTGACATCCTTACACCACCGGGCAATAGTCTCTGTCTGTCATGTGATCGGTTCACATAACTGTCAGTCCCACCCCTTTTCAAAGGAATGCCTTTCTCCCCTGCACTCCTCACAACAAGAGAAAATAGCTGAACATCGATTCTGACTTAACATAAAATGAATTACACAACATGCTACAAAAGAAAGATGCTAACACCACTAACATGGTGATTAAAACATCACTGTTACTGTTTTCTGACTTTCTGAAATTCAAACATATTCAACACAACAAAAACAAATATGATGACGGGATATAAACTGGATTATGCAGCAGTCAGCAAACCAGATGGAGACGAGATAAACCTTGCTAACTATACGGTATGAACTTCAAAAACTTTTTCTGTTATTTATTTATTTACTCATGCTGTATAAGCTATATTTACACTAAATATATGTTAATATTTATTTACATATACTGTATTGGCTATATTTGAACAAAATATATAAAGTGGTATTTACTATCCAATCTTGCCTCACTTATTTTCTTGACTGATTCATATATTAAATATGTACTGCAGACTGAGCCATAGTGGAACATTAAATGCCCCTCTGGAAGACTATTGTTACCTCCAGGGTGCTTGAGGCTTCGGGGATTGTAGTCCCCTGTCAGTAACAATAGTCTCCCTCAGGTCAATAACTTTTCACTACAGCCCTCCTCTCTAGTCCACACACAGTGCTCCCTCGATATTTCAGTATTTCAGTATTCGATGTGTAAGTCAAATAGCGAAATAAAAAGGAAGCACTATATATTTTTGCATGATATTTTATAAACGCTCAGCTTCATGAACTGCGCTGTCTTTTAAGGTAAAATGAATCAGGCCATATTGTACACATTTTAAATAAATTAAATTGGTTTCTGACCAGAAGCCGGTTTAAAGTACACAGAGAAGAATCCAGCTTCAGCACCATGGACAGCAGCTACTTTATGTGCCTGGATTTTAAATACCATGGAGAATGTTTAGAGCTACATAGACCTCCAGCAATGACAGGATTGTAAGCCTGCTACCAAAGGTCAGTGGATCATGATTAGCAGGATCACCGTGGTGTCAGGATCCAGGAAAGTGATTAACCAAAGCCGGAACCCCAGACTGTCATTACAGCAGCAGCCTGCTCTCTGATAACAAGTCCTGGGGAAAGACCGACGGCTCCTACCTTTTTTTTTTCTTCAGGTGTTTGTCATAAAACTATTTAATGAGGTAATTACCAAGGCCTTACTGTGTTGCTATTGAGACTTTTTTTGACATTAGCTTGCAATGTTTATTTCTCATTCCACAAAGCATGTTAAAGAGGTGGGAGCGGAGAGGGGGAAGGGAGGGGGCAGTTGTCAGGTCTGACCCATCGACCTTTAATACCAGTCTCCAGCGACATGCAGGAAGATAGACCCTGTAGCTCTGCTGAGATTGGGGACGACGTTTCAGTCTGAGCTCCTGGCCTCAATTTCATTCCTGATTTTAATACAATCATTAACCCTTTTGTGAAATCACAGTCCAACATACACCTGGCACACACTGTTATACTTCTGCAGACAGATTTCCTAAGATGTTATGCATACTCAAATTCAGTTGTGGAGGACAATTCCCCACCACACAGAATTTGTAATGTATGGTATGCATTTGATGATTATGGAACCATTTGGCTATACAAGGTACAATATGAAACCTTTGGCCTTAAAACCACTTAAGGGTCCATTGCCTGGCTGTTTGGGTGAGATTATAACCATGGAGAAAGAATGTGGCATTTGAGGGAGGTGGTGGGATGAGAAAGTATTGAATAAAAAGAGGCGTATAAGACTGGCCACTTTGTATTTTTTTTACTGTTAACTGAAAGGACATATGATATGTGTGTGGGAGAGGAGGGAGCCTTCAGTTAGAAACATTCATTTTTTGAGTTCTCTAAAGTTTTCAGTCTTAATATAATGTTAAAGATAAAAGCATTTTTCCATCTACACAATACCATTAACCATGAAACAACTACTGGAAGGCTCTCTGAAGCTGCCTTTTAGTCTCCTTATCTTTTTTGCGAGGTTTTGAATTATCCCTGTGTTTTTGCTTAATGTTTGGCTTGCCTGGGAAGACTAATGAATCCTGCAAGGCTGAGAAGCATTGAAAAATTGGACATGGCTGATGTTTTGACATTCCACAAACAGCTACCAGTTACTATATAAACTCTATGAATAAACAACATGAATAAGGACAGTGGAATGGTTTGCAATAGCAGGTTGGCTAGGCAAGATCTAGATGTTCGTATTGCTTTTGACTCTGCTATGTGGATCAAGCAGAGGACTTTAGAGCCAGATTTAGCAAATTACAAATTTAGTACAGTATTAGTTTATTTCCAATTTGTGGGATTCAAGAAGGTGAGTCTTTGTTGTAAACTGTTTCTATCCCGTTTGTGTTAAATTAAGCATGAACTCAATAACTTTAACATGAGAAAAAGATCAAATCTGCAGAGACAGATAAAACAAACAAAAACAATACAACAAATTTACACTACAACCTTTTTGACAGAATTCATAATTTTATGTTGGAATTTTGACAGATTTATTCAGCATTCAAGCTTCTACCACATGCCTGCTACAAGATGAAATCTGTTCCAGCTTTGGGTCTTAAATGTGAACGAGGATGATGATTAAAGTGAAGTGATCATTTTTATAATTCTGAATTGTCATAGTTGAGATAGCAGAATAAGGTTCTAGGTAAACTTAATGTACTGTCTCCTATCCGTTTTTACAGTGCTTCTCTTCAACATGCCTAATACTGAACATATGTGGATGTATTATTTATATTATTTACATTTCTGCAGCATACAGTGCTGCAATCCTGCCTGAGCATCCTCTACTGATCAGATCTAAGTCTCTCTCAAGTGGACACTACTGTGCCAGGTTGTGTGTGATAATTCTGTTCATGTGGATGGACAGGCACTGGCAACTACCCCTTAAATAATTTAATATGTGACTTGAGTTGGGTTGGATTGGAACCCAGATGTCTAGGCGTATGAAAAGCTAATGAATTTTCTAACTGTAATAGGATGGTGCTACTGGCCCAGGCACTCCTGAAATAGCACAGTACAGGATTGCAGTCATAGATGTGGTTCTGCTGTCTGCTGTGCTAGCAGTCCCCTTCGTTTAGAGACTAAAAGGACACAATCAAACAGAAATATTGATTTTTCAGCTTTGCTGTGAAAAGCTTCTACCTCTACAAGGTAATGTTTGCCTGAAATGAGAATCAGAGAAAACTTATTCAGATTATAAGGATATGAAGGATCTAAAATATGCATCTGAGAATTAAAAATAAACCAACTACAGCAGCTGCAAATGCAGCTAATGAGAGAACTGTGAGTTAGAACTCAAAACAAAGAAGATCTGAGTACAGTAGCAGTGATTAGAGAGCAGGGATTGAGTTAGGAAAGCAGTGGATTTGAGGTTCAGTAGCTATAGGGTGCAGGGCAGCAGTGTGGAAGGCAATGGGTTTGAATCTTGGTGTTGTTGTGGTGGGACAGCAAGTAATGAGTGAAAAAGCTTTCAAAGAGAAATACAATAATTTAAGAGGAGCAAAACTAGCAAGAGGCTATTCAGAACACTAATCTGTTTCTTCCTATTTTTAAATCGTGACAAATTACTTAGATTTGCCTTTGCTCATTATTAAAAATAGGAAACTGGCATTTTAAATAGCTCAGTGGTTAGAGAACAAATTACCAGACAACAGCGTGGATGGTAACAGGTTTGAGTAGCTCAGTGGTTAGAGTGCTGAGCTGCACTGTGGAAGGCAGTGGGGTTGAGTAGCTCAGTGTTCAGAAGGCTGGACTGGCGTGTAGAAGGCAGTGAGGGTGAGTAGCTCAGTGTTTAAAGTGCTAAGCTGCAGTGTGGAAGGCAGTAGGGTTGAGTAGCTCTTTGGTTAGAGTGTTGGACTGCAGTGTGGAAGGTAGTGCAGTTGAGTTGCTCAGTGTTTAGAGTGCTAGGCTGCATTGTGGAAGGTAGCAGTTTTGAGTGGCTTAGGCGCTATGAAGTGCTGGGCAGCAGTGACCTTTTTCTGTAGTATTTTTTCTTTGGTAATGTTAATAAGTGGGTCGAATTTGTCACACCTGCAGAGAAACAGTAGCAAGGTGAGCACTAAGTTAAAGGTTTAAAAAATGATCCAAGGGCAATATTTTGAGAATTAATTTCACTCAGTTTTTTAATTTTTTTAATTTTTTATAAAGTACTGATATTTTTTTATTCCCTAAACTGTTGTTTACTTTGTTTTACTGTCGTCGATGGCAACCTTGTGCAATAAAACTTGCTTTGAAAAGACAGAGCTGAACAACAGTAGGACTGTGAAAGTCCATTGTGTGCAGTATTACCAGAGCACTGTCTGCTCACTCCCTTTGACGCTTGAATGCTGACGTGTTGGCCTTGCGTCTTCCAGGGTGACCTATGACACAAAGGCAGAGGAACGTTGTCTGACTGCTGTGTAAGGAGCTGTGTATCAGCTCTTTGTTTCAGGCCTTGCTCAGAGAGAGAGGTGACCAGAGTTAACAGGGTGAAAATCGAAATCGGTTTTCTGTTATTGTGGAACTAGATAGACCACAGAGCTTGCTGTTCTTACTGGTCTGCACGTATCCCACAGCAATGCTTGCTATACATTTTTTATAAACATTATTTAAGTACTCTAAGGTGATAGTTACCTAATTATACTGACACGACTATCTTCGCTAATATATAAAAACAAGTAGCTAACCAGTAATTTTGTATTAACACTTGTCTTCTTTGAGAACAACAGGAGTGCTTTAAGGGTAGCTTTTTTATAGTTTTTTTTAAACACTTGGTTTTAAAAATGTGATAGAGCTACTGTATGCATCAATTGAACAGAGCAAAGCTCCAGAGTCTTCTTTATATTAAATAAGATCATCTGCACAGAAGCCACAGCAGACAACAGTGGTGCACGCAGTGCTGGGTGTCTAAATAATGCAATATGTACAAATTACATTGTGTTACTGTGCTTCTAATACATAGTTACAGCTTTCCATTGCATGCAGTGTATTTTATTTCATTGAAGTATTTTAAAATATTAAACATCTGTCATTCAACCCACAGGAAAGAAAACACAGATGATGTTTGCCTGCAAGCGTGTCCTGTTTGCCAGAGCTAGAGGATAGCTGGGACTGGTGTAAATCCGAAAGAAATGACGCCTTGCATTCTAAAAGATTAAAACCAAGTATGCCACCTGTTTAGGATTTTCTTCCATTTGTAAATGGTGATTTTAATATAATATGCACCAGAAATGGAGGTTTGCTTCATTAACAAGCAATATTAATGCTAAAATGCTCTACAGTTATTGTTCTCTACTTGCAATGCACATAGGCAATACAAAAGAGTACAAAATACAAGTAAGTCCTGTCCGTTTACAACAATAATGTGACATGTAGGGTACAGTACTTGCTGCACAAAAAGTTTAAAGAAGTGTTAAAATACATTTTCTTATGCGTATAAGTATTTATTAATATACTGGTCCCACTTTTTTGTTATGCTGATAATCTTTTTTTGGTTCTTCACTCATGGTTTAAAATAGTTTTTTTTTTTAAATGTGAACTGAGTCAGAGTCTGCTGACAGTCCTGATCTGTAGAGAGACAAACAATGGACTTCAGCCTTCTGTGCTGCCAGCCATTGATTTGACAGAATGATCTTTTATTTAAAGCATTCATTACACCTGCGAGGCTTTTAGCATGGTATACTGTCTTTTAAAGGTCCATCTTTCACTGCATCTGCATCCATCCCTGTGCAGAGAGCATCAGCCTCTAAATTATATTAGTCATGTTCCTTTCACAGGGCCTTGAATTAGGATTGCCTCTGCAGTCTTTACAAAGCAAAATAGAAATACTAACAATCTATGGCAACTCATGTTTGGATTTTTTGGTGGGTTTTTTTTTTTTTTTTTTTTTGGTGTAACACGGATTTTTCCAGGTTTTTTTCCTTTGCTTTTTTTTTCTTTGTTTCACTGTTTAATATTTAATTTCTTCTGTGGACAAAAATACATTTAAAATTCAATAGCAGGTCAAGGTAAAAACACAACAGATGTTTTAGTAAAAGTGGTTCAGACAGATCACAACGAAAATACATCTTAAAGTACTGGGACAGGTGAAGAAATGCACAGCCACTGGCTGTTAATTGCTATGTAGGATGCTAATTGCTACATAGGGTGTTAATTGCTAGGGTGTTACTTGTCAGTTTAACCTCACTACTCAGATCCCCTACTCCCTAAATATCTTGGCTACCCTAAACAAACATTCCCTCTTCAAATAACAAACTGTAATTTACCAATTTAACTACTATCACAAGTGTTGACGTATTCAAAATAATATCCATTGATCAATCTAGGAAACCTACTAAGTTGGAGATACCAGTTACAGAGAGCGCTGCATTGCTGCACTGCCGCCTGAGACCCGTGTGCACAAACTGCACAAGACTGCCCTCTTCTGGGAGGAAATCGCCACTGACATTAGATAGAGATGATTCCTATTAAACCGCGTATGAAAGGAGCTGCACCAGAAGTTCATATTTTATATTAGTTTTCTGCAGTGACAGAAACCTTTACTGTTTTTAAAACTATGTGCATAAAATTTCTGAACTACTAATCTGATAGAGTTGCACCTACATCACACATCAAACAGCCAAATTTAATTTTGTTTGTAACCTTCACAATGAATCAGTCTGAAGAAATCCTACTTGTGGAGCCCCTGGAAGTATCCATTGGGTCTTACTCACAGTTTATTATTGACAATTTAAAAATAATAATAATAATAAAAAAGTTTTTATTTTATTTTATTTTTTTTTAATAAATAAAATAAGCATCACATTTATGAAACTAGACCGTATTTTAAACCTACACCAGAAAACAGACTTAAGCGTTGTGAATAGGGCGTTCGGTATAACATTAACGAAGTATGCAAAGCTGTTAATAAACGATTATCACAATATGCGAAGCACAGCTTGTTAACCACTATGCTGGTTAATAAGGGAGGTGTCCCAAAAATCGACCGATCTATAGGTGGTGACATTGACGCATATTTGTTTATTTATTTTGAACCAAATATAATTTGGTATTATACAGACTCTTGAACACCGGGTTGATTTAATTGGGATTATTTTGGAACCCATGCTTACTCTAGTTACTGTGTAGTAATTCACGAGTCCTGTGTTTTTGGAACAACATCGAGTGATTTCTTATTGACACCACTAGATGGCAGCCAATCCTTACAGCAGTAACGACACATATGGTTTGCATTTGCTTCATGCAGAAAAACAGTATTTCGCGCAGTGTCATATTGCAAACATAAATGGTATTTTATGGTTTCATATCAAGTAAATCGTTTTGTATCGTTCCACCATTATTCTCGGAGCCTCTTCCTATATAAAATACTAGCTCTGTCAATAAACACTGTACCTGACGATAAAATATGACAGTATCTCATGCTCACAGTATGCTGTGATTTAATATAATGAAATACCATATTGTTTAGAAATTAAAACATTCAACTCACACATTCTGACTTCCAGGCTTCTCAGAGCTGATACATTCTAAGAGTTTCCTGTGAGTGCTGTTCAGTATACACAACAGGTACTGCTACAGTAAAGCTCACAGTGGTGTACTGCCATTAATGAACACCAGGTGTCAGTGCTGTGTGTTAAGCAGACAGCATGTCAGTTACACACAGATAAAACTTCCTCTCCACATTTATCTGTGCTCACTTGACTGGAACAAATGACAGCAGGGTATAGACAGGCTACCCTTTAGTTACCCCGTAACTAGTGTTTAGCAGCACTTGGGTTGCATTGGGATCACCATAAAACATTGTGCAGCCACTGCAGTTTACATTCACTTGCTAGTTTATAATGTACACTTACTAGCCAGTCAAACTGCATTCTATATACAGTCTGCAATTCCAGACCCAATCTGAACTGGAATTACGAAATCATGTGGTGGGTTTGTCATGTGAATTATTGTCAATTGATGGCTTCATCGATTCCAGATGTTTAGGAGGACACTTGCACACCGGTATGAATAAAATAAAGCTTAGCTCCTATCGACGTGTATTCAAAAAAATCTGATTATGTTTTACAGTTTGCCATGCTTTGCCAATACTTATACCATGCCTTACCGTGGCCGATACCTTGTCTGTGCTTTAAGGTTATCTTGCCCTCACTATGCTTTTTTTTACAAAGGCATATTGCAGTGATTTCTTTTTTCAGGGTGGTGGCACACTGAACATGACTGGTGAGAGTGTACTGCGTATCTCTGTATTGTAAAGCCAAGAGCCTTTATTTTCAGGTTTCAATCTTTTTATTTTTATTTTTATTTTTAAGCAAAGCAACATGCTGGAGAATCCTTAGCACAGTGAGAATTTGATGCGTATGAACCCAGATCCCCACAGATATAGTTCTAATATATATATATATATATATATATATATATATATATATATATATATATATATATATATATATATATATATATATATATATATATATATATATATATATATATATATATATATATATATATATATATATATATATATATATATATATATATATATATATATATATATATATATATTAGCTCAAAGAGCCAGCTGCCCAATATTATATATACGTTTTATTTCTGAGCTTATGTTTAGATTAATGTATGAAAGTTGAGCTGCATGAAAGACTTATGAGAATCAATTAACGCTAAATATTCCTCGTTTAAAAACTCCATAAATCCTCCGGTTCTGGGGCAGACGAGATTGTGGAGGAAGACACATGATCATTATCAGATCTAGGAAAGGTCTCTCTCTGTCTCTCTCTGACCCTCAAATCTAACAACTCCTGTACCAGACTGCAGAACTTCTCAAGCTCCATACTCAGCCTATGCTGTGGGGAGAGCTATCCCCCCACACCTTCATTAGCTTAGGAACACACCACACCTTGAAAGTAATGAAATGAAAGTATTGAAAGTATAATGAAAGTATGGAATTCGTTATGAATTTTACCTCATATAGTATACCAGAGTATTGCCTGGATAGGGGATGAGGAAATAAATTAGATCAAGCTACAAGGGTAAGTTGTAAATTAACATGTGCGTTTAATTTAAGGTGGCAGCTGGTTTAAAATTATAATTCCTTCATGGTAAAATGCTTTATTATTTGTTATTTGCTGTTCAAACTTAAGTGACTGACTGTATGCATGTGTTTCTGCACTGATAGAAGGTGGTGTTCCAAATGCAATTACATTTTTTTTACACTAGGAGGCTGTGTTCTAAATGCCCTACAATCAATAAAAAAAAAAATAATAATAATGAAAACAATCATCTAAGCCTGTACTGTACAAATAATAACGGTATGGTATGTCAATGTGTGTGTGTTTGTGTGTGTGTGTGTCTGTGTGTGTGTGTTGCTCCAGCACCATCTTTCCTCCGCCAGCTACTGGACTCTATTGATCTCAGACCTATCCGTTCTGGTTAGAACTGGCTAGGTTGCTGGAATTCTACTGGTCATACTGGTTCAACCCTATGATAAACTGGTTGAACATATTTTTACTAGCCTCCTACTGGCGCAGCTGATACATGACATCCTAGACACAGATTCCAGCATGCATATTCATTTAGGATTAGATAATAAACAGCTGATTTAAGAAGAGAAAAGGTATTTGTAATGGGCATATTTTTGTTTTAGTTCGCTCTCACGGGCTCACCAGCGGCTGGAATTAGAAGTTGGCTGGCTGGTGAAGGTGAATTTAAAATACAAATAAAATAACCTAATTGGGTTAATTGTATAATATTTTAATATTATTCACTTGCAACGATTGTTTCTCCAGGTCAAAATTGCACCTAGGTAAACTATGCTGGATTATTCACAAACAGTCCCAACATCTTTCCTTCCACTAAACTAATGAACATCGCTGTAAACGAGATGCATCAACTCAGCGGGTCTAGTCTTTTAGAGATATACGTGCTATTTCCTTACTGTTTCATCCTTCTGGAGAATAAAACCACAGTGGAGAAGTACACTGCTCGACTAACTTGCTTTCCCCGGGGTTACATTTAATTAACGTATTAAAATCAAGCCCTCATCCCAACGCACACTCAGCTCAGCCTCCCGCAGAGCCGCCTCTTAGCCCGGTGGTGAGCGGGCTAAAGCTCTGTGACAACAGCAGGACTGATCGCGCTGGTGTGTTTCCAGAATCACGCACAGAGTATCGGTTTGGAAGTACAGAGTCCCCGCCTCTCTCTCTCTCTCTCTCTCTCTCTCTCTCTCTCTCTCTCTCTCTCTCTCGCTGTCTTCGGGAATCTTTTTTTCCAGAGACCCTCTCGCATTGCAGTCAGTGAGGTCTCCCATTCCCCCACGATAGAGAAAGAGAGAAGCTCTTTGTTGGTCCGTGTTTAGGGAGAGACAAACCTGGAACAACGCTATACACCACACTGCGCCACACTACACTACACTAGACTACACTACACTACACTAATCTAGCATAAAGAACGAGAAGCAGAGAGAGTATTTTAATCTGAGAGGCAGAGATACGCACATACTCCAGCTTGGAGATGGGAGTGGTGATGGGAACGTTTTCCATGCAAACCAAACAAGTGGGCTTTCGCAAAGGTAGGGTTTCCTTACCGGATTTATTTATGTATTTCATTTCTTTTTTTTTTTTTTTTTTTTTTTGCTCAGGCAGTATTAGGGTTTAGTGTATTTTAAGTGTCTGCGAGTGTTTTGCATATATGTCTTTATGAGTTTGAGTGAGTAAAAGAAAGTGTGCAGGTTTAGTGTGAATTTTTTTTGTCTAGTATGTAAATACCCATTTGCTGTTTGTGATTCGTTTACGTTTTATGCGACAGGTGCATTTCATTGTGTGTATTTGTGTATGCTTAGATGCTTATTGCTCAGGTAAAATTAGCATAGTATTGTATATTGTGTATGTGTGTGGAGGTATACCTGTGAGAGTGCATGAGGGGGCTTTCTGTTTATTGTGCATATTTTATGTGTGCACCCTTTTGTTGAGTGTATTTGTTTACAGGTGTGAGTGTGGGAGATGGGGATTGATTTGTGTTGGATCCTGTTTCTGTGGTAGCTCCTTCATCGTGCAAAGTGGATTCTTTTTTCAGAAGCAGTCTGCTGTTTTCACTGACTGACTGTGAGTGAGTGGGTTCAGATTTTGAGTTCAAAACAAGCACAGTATGTTCGTCCTCGGTCTGCGCTATGTCTCGTTCTTCAGTGGGTACCATTCTGAGCATGCACTGTGCTGTTCCAATGATTGTCCTCTGTTCTCCTCCCTCTGCAAGCTGGTTCATTCAGATTTCAATGAATGGTTAATAAAGCATGTTGCAACTCAACAATCACCAACATCTTCATGTTCATGCTTTCTGGAAACCTGTCGCCACCTATACAACAGCTAACCTGGTTTCTGTACAAGGCAGGTGTGTGTACCACATCAAAGGTAAAATTGATTACTTATAATCGTGTGCTTAATGGTGCTCAAGAGTGGGATTGAGCATGCACATTAACGCTGGAATTGGATAAGGTTCAGGTGTTCTACATCAGACAGTGCTAACAAGGGTTGTGGACTAGTTTTCCATCGCAATTGTTTTGAATCTGTGGCCCTGCATGAGACCTGGGTGTTAGCATGCCAGGGAAGGTGTTGATAACCCTATTGGGAGCACTTTCTCCCATCTGAGGGGACTCAACCAGTCCACACAACATTGAAATAAAACTTAGTATAATTGTATCTAATGGCTGAACTGGAAGAATAGATTGTCAGATGTTGTTTGGAGCAAAGTCTTAGTTGTTTACCCATACTGCTCTTCACATTTAGACAGAGGCTGCCAGTGACTCACACAAAGGAAAGAATGACAGAGGCAGCTAACACAGTTTGTCTGAGAAAGTCTGCTTCTGCTTTTAAAGCAATAATACCCAACCTATTGTACTGGGGATTACCAGAGATGGGGGATGGTTTTAGCCTGTAATGTGGATGGTGTCAATGTGGAATGTTACCTTATAAAGTGTATATGGTATAAGGATATTTTTTCCAGCTTCTGACATAAAGGTAGGCCAGTCTGTTCTTTGTGACAGTTCCCAGCAACAAAATAACATGTTATAATATACAAAGCCTCCTGCATATGATGCACCAGTTTGCACTGATCAGTAATGGCATGCATTAGTTACAGTGGATTTAAAGGGACCTCTGTGCTGTCTCAGAAATGACACATTATATATTTAAAGTCTGTAATTTAGATCTGGGAGGTCTTTTTGTGATTCATGCATACAGCTGTCACCTTCCCGTGCTGATATTACCTGTAAGCGTTCTAGGAATGCATTCAGTGTAAAGGTCACACACATTGTCACATTCAGTGTAATCATGATGGAAACAATAGAAGTGACCAAGTTATCAAATCCAACCAATGCAGTGGAATCTGCTCAATGCAGTGGAACCTGTAGAATACACAGATCTTCTCTGTATGAACCATAGTGATGTCTTGTGAGGTTTGTCTTAACCTTGGAATGCCCAGTCCCCACTGCACAAATGCCATTTAAACATTAGATCATGCACACACCACAAGAAGATTAGGAAGAAAAAGTCTAGGACTTGAACATAGAATATAGTAATGCTTTACTCTTCCAGTCGTCAGCCTAACTTGGCACACTTGAGGTTGTCACCTGCAAAGTGCATAATAAAGATCATTATAAATCCTGGAATGGATTAAAGTAATATGCAATGGGGGTTTCTTTTTTCATCCATGTTTTCCAGCTGTTCTAGTAGGTCTGGAGTTTTCATTGCCATATAAATAAGATAGATATATTATAAATGGATCTTAGCAGTGGCAAATGATATTAGTTCTGCATCATTCTGCAGCAGTGTAAGAGTGAGCTCCTGAAGAAGCATGTATAAAAATGCTATTGGTAAAACACATCATACCAGGTTTGTCAGCATTCCAAAAACAGTTCTAGATGTACTTTCTCAGTTTATGCCACAGTTAATCCCACAGTATTTTGTTTTTGCACCATAAATGCATGTTGACCCGAGACAGAAACTGGGTTTAGAACAACAACAAAAAAAATAAAGGGCGCACAGAAACACAAACTAGCTTTGGAGGTGGGCGAAAACAATCTTCTTTCATCTATTAAGCGGTATAGTAATTATATGAATCCCTTGCTTTCTTGTTTTCTCTTGTTGAACATTGAAGTGACAGGCTGTAGAAAGTGATGCTGCATTCCCAAAAGCACCATATTGTCTAGCGCCTTGGTTTTATCTGCACCTGAATCCGTGCTGTCTTGCTAAGAGCTGATTTGTCTGTTTTAGACCAATGATAAAATGTGCATTGATCAGTTTCCACCTGTACCATTCCATTGGAACTGGCATGCATAAATGACCCAGGCCAGAGGTATATCAGTTAATAGAGGGCATGGTATCTTACAGGATCGGATATGATAGCTTCTACTGTATATTGGATGTGCAGTAGAATTACATTGTGTGGACCACAGAACAGTAAAAGGCAAAATGCACTGCAAAAAGTGTGTGAATTCGTGAACTCAAGGGTGGTTGACTGTGACAGGGTAGATTTAATTAACTGTAGTTTAAGAACACTTAACATTATATATAGACAGTGTTGGAAGTTCACAGCCTGGACTGATAGTTACAAATAGTGTCTGTGAATGCAAAATGGAAAGGGGTTGATTGTGTATTGTTGTAAAGAGCTCTTGAACTAGCATGAATGAAAAGATGAAGCTCTCCTTTCCACGGCCCATATTCAAGACGACTCATTAATCACATTCACGCTCCTTACTAATGCAGCAGTGTTTTAGCTCCACACATTACAAAAAAAAAATACTGCAAATTTAACAATTGCTTTCGGGATTAATAAACATGTCTATCTGACAAGGATTGGAGAAATCCAGGGACTTTCACATTAAACAGAAGTCAGAGACTTCTTAAGTTAAATAAGTCAGTGGGGGGAGTGCAGGGGATTCATCAGTGCCCATCGCTCAGAGCCTTCTATAAAGTACACTTTTCCTGGCGCAGCCAGTGTAATTCCTACTGCATTAACTCTACAGTGGCAATAAAAGGAGACATAGAGGAGATGAAAACATTGTCATTAATTTTTTGCCATTTTTTTGGGGATGTACAGAGGAAACTGAAAAGCTCATTTTCTACCCCACACACCTGGGGTATAGTAGCGCTCTGTCTCTCACTGTGTCTCTTTGTAACCGCTACTCTACCCGCAAGTAAAACTTAATTACTCATCCTGGAAAAGTTCCATCTTTCGACACACAGATTGAGCCTAATAATTCAAAATTCTGAGCAGTGTCATTGTGTAAGGAAACAGAACAGCTGCTGAAATCACTGGACTGTGAAGCTGCTTCCAGCTAGCACAGGCTAGGGCTCAAAGGAGGATATGGATTTATTATTATAGATACCTTGACAAACTAATAAAACACTGAGACAAAATCTAATAATTGATGCAGACTGAACTCCTGATATTCATGATGCTACAGCTGTGGCTAAAAGTTTTGAATCGCCTAGAATTTTAGCATTGAGATACAGTTAAAAAAAAAAAAAAAAAAAAAAAAATATGAATATAACTTTGATCTTTTACTTAACATCATGTAATCATATAAACTACAAAATGACATTGCAAAAGTCTAATAGTAGTACAGTACAGTGCCTTGCAAAAGACCCTGTCACAGTTTTCACATTTTGTTGCTTTAAAGCTTGCAGTCATGACATTTTAAAGTAGGAATTTATATACACAACCTACTCCACACATTCAAAGCAAAAACAAAAATAAATAAATAAGTATCAAACCCTTTGCTGTGGCAAATGTAAATGTCTCTGTGAGGTTCCTTGGTCAGGTGGTGAATTTCAAGCAAAGACCATGAAGAACAAGGAGCTTTCAAAGCAAGTCAGGGATAAAGTCATTGAAAAGCACAGATCAGGAGAAGGGTACAAAAAAATATCGAATTCTCTGAATATCCCTGTGAGCACAGTCTACTCAATCATCAGAAAATGGAAGGTGCATTTTACTACCCAGGCACTGCCAATATCAGACCATCCCTCCAAACTGAGCAGCCTAGCAAGGAGGAAACTGGTGAGGGATGCCACTGTGAGGCCAATGACAACTTTGAAAGAGCCACAGAATTCAATGGCTGAGATGGGAGAAATTGTGCATCAGGGACTGGAAAGATTGTAAGGATTGAAGGAAAAATGGATGGGACAGGCAAATACTAGAAGAAAACCTGTTTCAATCTGCTAAAGAGCAAAAATTCACCTTTCAGCAGCACAATGATCCAAAGCACAAGGCCAAAGCTACACTGGAGTGGCTTAAGAATAAGAAAGTGAATGTCTTTGAATGACCCAGTCAAAGTCCTGACTTGAATCCTATTGAGAATCTGTGGAAAGACTTGAAAACGGCTGTCCATAAGCAATCCCCAAGCAACTTGAGAGAACTTGAGCAAATCTGCCAAGAAGAATGGGCACAAATTGCACCAAGCCGGTGTGCAAAGTTGGTAGAGACTTACCCAGAAAGACTTGCCGCTGTAATTGCTGCCAGTAGTGCTTCCACCAAATATTGAGTTGATGGGTCTGAATACTTATGCAATCAATTTCAGTTTTTTCTCTTTAGTTTTTGCTGACATTTACTGTAATTTATCTTACCCTTAGAAGTCTTCAGTTTGAGCATTCAAGTTTTGAATAAACTATGAAGTTTAAAAAAAAAATCGTTTTGTAATTTCACAAAATGGGACACCATAGGAAGGGTCAGAATACTTTTGCAAGGCACTGTATTTCATGTTAGATTCAGAAATGTCACATTTTACACTTTCTGATGGTTTTTCGTTAGGTACATAGAAAACTAGAAAGTGGTGTTATATGTTAATGTAACATTGTTCAGCAGGTTTCATTTGACTTTATGAAGAAAAATGAGTTAGTTCTAGAGTGATGCAATACATTTGTCCAGAGCTGTAAATGCCATTCAGTAGAATGGGTTGCCATGATATTCTACTCTAAAGAGCAATGGCTGAGCTATTTGTGTTCATTTAATAAAGTTTTCATGCAATGCTTTTAACCCTGTAACCCTACAACCGTTTGCACTGTATATGCCTGTCCAAAACCAAACAGCAACCATAAACATCATCACTCTGCAAAGACTCTTGTGTTATAGGAAATAGCTGGGGTTAAAGGGGTTGGGCTGAAGTTTATTTTTAAAAGAAATCGGAAGGGTATTACACTGCTGTGCCAAATACATTGAAACTACATTGAAACGCTGTACTGTGAAACTCAGCTGCGAATTAGTGTGAAGCATTTATCCCATTAAAAAGGCATTGATTAGCATCGCCTTGAATGAGTTACACAGCGTCATGGCAGACTTCCATACTGCCTGCCTGCTCCCAAGCTGTAACACCCCACTGCTCAACCAACTGCATTCACAGTGCAGGGGAACAGTGAGGACAGCACCAGAGGGCAGGTATCCTGAAGTTTAACAGCATTGCACACCTTCTCTGCAACTGCTGTTTGAAAGCTTTGATAAGATTGCTGCTCCAATGTAGTTACAATACACACAAACAACACTTATCTGCAAGGGATTAAGGCCAAGTCTGAAACCACAATTTCCTTAATAGTGGTGTGCATCTGAAATTCCCAAGCATTTCGTTTGGTCCTAGTTAGAGCTACACTTGTAGGGCTGCTGAATTAGAGGGAGCCCAGATAATGCCCTCATTCTGTTTTAGCCAAGTGTAGCCACACATGCTAAAAAATGCACAACACTGATTGTGCCTCCTCCCTTGTGCTGCACACAACACTGTGCTATACCCTTCAGCACAGCACTGATAGCCCATCACAGCACCCATTGTGCCCTCTCTGTTGTGCCTCGCTCTCTAGTGATCGCTGTTTCATTTCTCCACATTCTGCTATTTCCACCCATACTAACTCCCTATGGCTACAGCTGTGGCAGACAAAACCAATGAAGGGGCCTGCTGGATGAGATCTTCACCGAGATAACTGCTGCTGCCCACTTTCCTCGCGGCCACTTTGTTTCTTCCTGCATGCCCTGGACTGAGATACTCTTCTTCATCACTCCAGACACCTGTGTCAGCCCTGCTGCCTTATTCTTAATTCCATCACAGTATTCACCAAGCTACTTAAATTCTGTGATGTTTTATGTCTTAGTATTCATTGCTGATTGCTATTTCATGGATCACCTAAGGTGTCTTGCATGTTAATAGCAGTGAAAACGCAAGGGTATATTTACATGGTGCTGTTTTTTTTTTTACTTTTGTAAACCATGTGAATTTATTTGATGTCTATTGTCATGCGTATAAATGGATTAGAACTGATTTTAATTAAATTATAATAATGGACTGAGAGAGGAAGGAAGCTTATTTTGAGTAGTCATTCAAAGCAGGTTTGGCAGAACAAGTGAGGTAGAAATCCAGTTGTCCATCTCTTGCTGTATTGATAGTCTTTTACACCCAATCGCCATTCAAATTTCACTGCTTTGTCTTTGCAGAACTCTAATGTTCATCCAGTGAACAATGGCATGTGTCATCATGCAATGCAAGCATTGTTCTGAAAGGCATTCTCTAAGTGAGCAATTTCAGAATTTGCTTGAAAAATGTTCAGAGAAAGAGCAAGAAAGAGAGGAAGAAGGAGAGAAGACAGGATGGAGTAAAAAATAGCTTAAAGCAGGAAAGGCAGAGTGAGGGGGAGAATGAGCAAGTCTTATCAGAGGAGATTGCGAGCAGTAAGATCGATTACTGGAACATGCGCTGGAGTCTAGAAGTGATTATTTTGCAATCCCACAGGCTCTGTCCTACCCTGCCAAATAAATAACTACAACCTAAAACAAACGATGCTGAATTAGATTAGTGAGAGTCTGGCAGGCTGGCACGGCGCCTCGCCGCGAGAAATCGCTGCTGCCACCCGGTGCAGTGTCAGGGTCGTAGAGGTTTAATCTTGTTTTCCCCAGTCACTCTCCTAGAGTCTAATGATCAGGTATTGACTTTCTTGTATTATGTCTGTACTTCAGTTCAAGTATGTCTGAGACTGTGGCTGTGATGTAACTTTTTAAAGCATGTTTATTATTTTATAACATTTCATGTGCAAAAAATTAAATACTACTGTACCTTTTTTTCATAGTCTGGCCCCTTGTATTTCTTTAATTTGAACACTAATTAAATCCTGGTGCCAACCTAGGTAACAGATCTGGTTGAATGTACTGTAAGGCAAACCTTACAGAAACGTTAAAATGCAGCCCACCACGTTGTGTGCACTTTAAAGACAAACATATACCAGTTATGCACACTGCTGTTAGAGAGACTCGTTTTCATAACATGAATATATAGAGCAAACAAAAAAAACAAAAAAAAAAAAACATGATTGAATTGCGACTGTGCAATACTGGTTGAACTGAGAACGTCATAAATGAAGAAATGTTTTGGAGCAAAGTCATGCCAAAACTCGTCTTTAAAAGGCAAGCTATAAAAGGCATTCCAAAGGGTACTTCTCAAAGCTCTTAAGAGATGTGAACAAAAGTGTCTAACTCCAAAACACTTTTTAGTGGCATATGACTAAGATTTTTTTTTTTATTGTGGGTGATATGTTTATGCTTAGTCTGTGCTAATTTGTGTAATTTAAGGACAGTGTTATTCAATCACAAATATAAATATCAGGAATTAGTTTCATGCTAAAAAGTGAGACAAATCCAAAATGTTGTTACTTTCTCTAGGTTGCTTTTGACAGGAATTGATGCACTACTGGTACTGCAAGGTAGTGCTCGGTTCTCATTGTAGCAAACTACCTGTGAAAGACAACACATAGCACAACAATTGAAATACTAGGATCTAGTATTCAGTACGAACAACAAATGGACATAGGATCAGAAGATCATTTGATCTTGACAGTACACATTATCCCAGTACTGTATGTACGTATTACAATGTTCTTTTTAACAGTGTAATCAGGAGCCACTGTTAAGTGGAATGAATCTGTGAGAAAGCAAGTTTATGTCCATGTGAAATGGCATTACAAGGAGAGTGGAAGCACTATAAAGGGTTGTCTGATACAGAATCTGTTCTGTAACTTATTCTTTGTAGTAGACATGTACTGAGCTGTGTTGGAAATATGCTTATATATATATATATATATATATATATATATATATATATATATATATATATATAATGGGATTATTTCTTTTCTCAAGTTGTGACTGGAAGTTGAACAGTTGACCTGTTCAGGGGGTGATTTTTGCTATTCCTGGGAGGTGGGCGGGGCTCTCTGACAGTGTCACACTGAATCACAGATATTTTCACTAAAAACTGACTTTAGCTGTTCTTACAGATATAATAACAGCAAGCGTATAAAGGGATAGATTAATCATATAATCATTACTATCAGACCCTGTGACAAATGCACTGTAGATCTGTGTACAGGAAAGCAACTGCCAGTCAACTGCATTGATCATTACTAGCTGGGTTAGTGTTATCAAACTGCTGGTTAACATCACTTTACTATAATCCACTGACTATTTCATACCTGTGTTCACTGCAACTGTACTCTAGGTGTAGCAGATTGCACACGTCACAGTCAAAAAACTTGCAGTTACGAAATGTGATCACGGATGGCACTGTTGGGTTTCGAATACAACATTTACCATCAAGAGACAGCATTTTTTAGTTAACAATTAGTAATTTTAATGAAACTCAGAATGAAACTCTATAAATGTTAGTGATGGAGAACAAAGAAGTTAAACAAAAGCGTGAATGAAATGCAAAATGAACCAGAGTAATTACAAAGAGTTTACAGTAAATGGAAAGTCTAAAATCATCAAGCTGAATTTTCTGCAAGCCCCAGTGCCCAGCTTGTGTCGAATTCCAGTTGTCTGTCTCCGATTGAATTAGCTACACAGCTCTATTCAGGTATAGCTGGTCTTGTGCAGAAGTTGCATTCTGGTACTGTTGATATTGGCTGGCATGGTGCTTTGACATTGTGTGAAGAGCACTGAAGCAATTCGCTTCCGGCTGCTCTATTAATTTGTGTCGCTTTCCTATTTTCTTTCAATAAAGCAAACAGATTCTCCACTTTCTCATTCATTTATAACCGGGAAGGCTTTGAATTATTAAAGAGTGCCACTGTTCTTTACAAAAAAGCACTTTAAATATTAAATGTTTCTGGAAGTTAAAGGCTGCCCAAAAAACAGCCACCATTTTAGAGTGCCTGTGAATGTATATGAATCTGGCATTCTGGGTTAACACGCTGACATAGACCTGCCAAGCGGGTCAGTTCTGGGCATATTCCACTGCCCATCTCAAACCTTACACGACTAACATTACACTATTAAACCATAGTACTGTAAATCAGAGGTCTGTTGACTGCTGCTAAAACCATTGGTGTAGGTGTCATGCTAATAGACAGTTCTGAATTTCAATAAATCCAATTCCTGGTGTATATATTCCTCCCCTGCCATTCTAAAACAAGACACATGAGAAATAGTTCACCATGTCTCTTCTGTGTAATATCTGTTTAAACACAGTCATACAAGGATTCAAACAATAACAGTGAATCAGACACTTCAAACAGCTGTCAGGGGGACTTCAGTCTGGGACTACACTGAATATTAAAGATGCCTTCGCACCAACGCTGTTCAATATTAAAATCCATTGTTTTGTAGCAGCATTTCATTCAAAGCTTCAAGGCACTATACCTTTGCCAAATTGAAACTGCAGCTGTTACGCTAACACGTTGGGTATCATTTTTTGTTTAAATTGCTTTGCATTGTGTATTAGTTTTTTTCAATAGGTAAACTACAAAACTGCTTGCTGGCCCATTCTAACAAAGGATCCTACCATCATAGCTGCTTGTACTTCTTTTGCCCCTTGGTACAGAAACTGTATGTTACTCCATACTGTATGCTTGATTGATGTTTTGCAAAAAAAAAGTCACTGCCTATTACTGTGCAATGCTCAGAGCTTCTAAGTGACTTCTCTTTTTTCACATTGGAAAACCAAGTATTTAAGAAACAAAAAGGGAAAACTTGTTGAGTTTGAATATTTTAACACTTCATGGAGCCTGTTTCCACCCTTCTCATAAACATGTTCTTATTGCCATTATAGTGCCTCTGTATTGCCATTGAACTTCATTCAGCCTGAGATTTCACTACCCTTCAGTATACATTTTTCACGTCATGTACATTTGCAGTGAGCATTTTAAAAAGTGAACAATAGAGAAACGAAGAATAGGTGCTAAACAGAGAGACACACTGTGCTCTCCCACAGGGAGTTTTGTGCTGGCTTTGTGCTTGCACTGAGCTGGCTGTTTACAGTAAAATATAATGTTATTGCTAATTAATGAAGCTGAGTTTCCTGAGCATGAATAGTGTTATTAATAGTGTGCCAGGAATGGTTAGTTCATTACAGGACATCATACTAATGCAGTACGCATTGAGTTGGCTGAGGTAACAGCTACAATAATTGCAATGTTTTGTTGTGCCATGAATGAGGAAGGAATTTACTCTCACTGACTCTGTCTCTGAATACAAATACAGCATGATGATGGCTGTTGTAACAACAACAAGAAAAACATGATAATAAAAAAGCCCAGTGCTGACACTACTGCTGTCATGTACTTTTTAATACTTTTTCTTATTGTACTTACTTAAACGACAGTTACTTTTGGTAGTTCTCTACGAAGATATGATCTGTAATTAATTATGGTTAAACACACACAATTTGTTTTAGGTCACCAGTAAATGCCATTTGGCGGGATTGGCTTTACCCTCTACTGTATATTCAGTGGTCCACATTATTTTCAAACCCTTCAGCATGCATTAATAAAGCCCAAGCAGCAATTTATTAATCTGGTGCTTGGTGCTTTTAGAGTCTGGTCCTGCACCCAGCCCTTCTCTCCCGGTGCGACGGCAGGTAATTGGTTTCGCTGATAAAAGATAACTAGAATCCCAGTTGGGCACTGACACTAGAATAAAAGAATCCGAATCTATCATCTCCGCTAATTGGATCAGTGTACGAGCCTGCCACGCTTCATTTGCATGTCGGTTTCTGCTTGTCACCCGCTAATTGCCAGGTGCCCTGTGATAGACCTGGGGATAAATGCAGGGGTATGGTTCTGGTTTTACATTTTTGTGGTAATGAGGTCTGTAACATGAAGGGTTAGACAGCTACTGACTCCCAGAGGTGAAGGGCTAGTGGAAGTAAAAAGAACCACGATGAAATAAGAATTGTGTTAATGGTTAACCAGAAAGGAGGGAAGTGTTGGCATATAGAAGGACAGATGAATAGTATAATATCTTCTAGGAGAGTGACAATAAAAGGTAATTCAACTTTAGGGCGGTTTCTTTCGATTGAAATAGTGTTTAAATTAGTCAGTCTATCCAATGTTATCAAATACCACTGTCAACATGTCCCAGAACCACTTCATCTTAGAAGGCTGTGTGCAAGACCTGCTTGTCACACATTCAAAGCTTGCCTTCATTAGGTTATTGGCTCTGTTCAATGCTCATGCATGAATTGCTCTGAGTCAGAGTAAAAGTTGCCCACGGAAGGGATTTGGGTGACCTCATGAACCGCTAGAAATAGTGTGTCATTCTTCGGAATCAGATGGGAGAGGCTGGAGTATTTCTTAGCGTTCTGTTCAGCCATCCGATCTGATGGGTTACAGTACACTGTATTTACGTTTGCTTGATTTGCTTTAGTGGTTTTAGCAGTTCCGATAAGTCACCTTTTACATATTACTATTGGCCCGTTTTGGGAAGGAAGTCTAAACTTCTGATGCAGAAAGTGGTGCACATCCACTGGATTTCATGACTGTTTTATTGCATGAACTGAGCAGTAACCCGTGTATACTGTACTGTAGCATCACAATACATTTGTATATAATGATCCCAAGTCGCTTAAAAAAAGAACAGAGCTTTTTTTTACCATCTGTTTTCTACAGCAAAAGCAGCACAAATCAATGTTGATTGCATGCAATCAAATATTGTACACACCAAAATTATTTTGGCTGAAGAAGAGGCTTCAATAATTATTGCAACCAGTTTTATTCCCCCAACTTCCCCAGCATCAGGAATTGACTGCATTATGCGGCTGTACTACTAAAAAAACATAAGGCATATCGTTAATAATCTGTGAACAACAGTGTGTGAAATGCAGGTTCAGATTGATGGCATTTCAGATGACATGTTATTGGAGGTTAAGAGGTTAAGAGGTGAAGTGTGACGTTCATTGTAAAATTCTTTCTCAATGGGAGTTCAAGGTCATAAATCTAAGCCTCTGTTTGCTCTCTGTTAAAAGCATGACCCTCAAAGATGTAACAGATATGACTTGTTCGTAATTAATTTCAAACTCGATGGGCTATTTCCTCATTACTTGCTGGGTTAGATCATTCGAATCTGGCAATCCTTTACTTCAAACCTGTAGTGAATTTAGAAACGGCACACAGGCTCGGCACATGTTGAGATAAGAGGATTGGCTTCTGCTGCGAATGGCAGCCTGGGGCTGTGTGAGGGAGATTAAAACAAGTCAGTTTATGGGGTTTAACACAAGGAATGCCACTGTGTTCATTAACACTGTCCTTTTTTTAAGTCATCTGACTGTTTTCTTGCTTATTTTCTGGCTGGCTTTCAGATCCCCAGTACTGAGTTGTCTATAGTGTATTTGATTGGCTGGCTCACAGATCCCCAGTACTGAGTTGTCTATACTCTATTGGATTGGCTGGTTCTCAGATCCCCAGTACTGCTAGACTACTGCATTGGAATTTGTTTGCCCTCTTTCATAAGGGATGAGGTTAGAGCTGCTTTATCGTGCTATCAGATTGGAGACATTAACAAGGTAATTGGTGCTTAAGGGCTGACTCTACAAAGGAGAAAGAGCTTTCAGTTACAATGCCCCCCCAGATTGTGGAATAAACTACCATCTGATATTAGAGATGCTGAGACACTTTAGATTTTTAAATCAAGATTAAAAGCTCACTTTTTATACACTTTTTAAAATGTGTTCTTTCTTCTCTTTTAGTTTCTCTTCTAATAGTGATGTTTTTTTATTGTTGTTTCGATTCATTTTTTTTTATTGTAGCTTGTTGTATTGACTTGTAAAGCACTTTGAGATACTGCAGTATGAAAGGTATTATATAAATAAATAAACTTACCTACTTACAAATCTGAAATGAGATTAAGGATTGAAATCTCCACCTTGTAGGGTTGCCACCTCTGAGGTGGTAGAAAGCATATTGTATTCATCCAATAGGTATCATTGATAATATTACTACTATAGTATTGACAACTAGTTAATATGGTACCCCTATTGGAGTAATAGTGTATCATTTCTTGATATATCTAACATGTGCTGAATTTAGCAGATGGGAAGCATATGATTAAACATCTTTTAATGTTTCGGGAAGGCATGTTGAAATCCTGGGACAGCTTCCTCAAAACCGGGTTGATCCAGGAAAAGCACAAACAGGTGGCAACCCTCCGACCTTGATGTGAATATACAGATTGCAACACACAAGGTTATAAATGTGGCATTCTGGTTCAATTGTCACTAAATATCAAGCGCCCAATAACATGTGCTTGCTGTATTTCTTGCAAAATAAAGTGCCAGTGTTTTTATACTGTTTTAAATGTTATATATGCCTATCTGTGGAGTGTTTATAGCTATAGGAGAGATTTAAATTAGGGTTACGAATCTCCAACAATTTCCTTCAGGCAGTTTGGCGCTGCAGCAAGCAAGACTGAGTTAAATTGGTCTTGAACAAGCTCAGCATCAGATTGGTACAGAATAAATCACTGCCGCACCACACACCAACAAAACCACTCCAAACCACCAAACCATAAAGCTGTCCATCATATTTACAAATTACTTATTTTACAATATTTTAAGATATTGCCAAAAAAAAAAAAAAAAGTCATTAATAATACGCCCATAGTGCATTCGTAAGTTCAAAAAATGATATCTAGATTGGAATTTTTTTTTTTTTTAACCCAGTCCCAGAATAGCTTTTGCTGTGGGTGGCTGCCACCCAGAAGGGCCCATTCACTGTTGGTTTAATGGACATATTATTCAATAACGGACTACTAATTATTAGGTTTTGGTAAGTAATTCACAGGTGCACAGGTGGATCCAAAAACATAGACTGGAGAAATGCAGGTTGCCTCAGTATCTCCTAAATGATTTCCTGTACTGTTGATCACCTCTCTGTGTTATAATCTGGGACCGGAGATTAAAATGAACTCCTAATCGTTGATGTTCTGTCAGTGCTGACAGTTGAACTTGGGATCTAAAGTCTCTATGCCACTCATAAGGTGTTTCCAACAAGCCTGAAGCTTAATTAAGATTTAGATTCCAGATCTCTTGGATTGCAGTCTTCACCTTGAACCCCTGAGTTACTTAATATCTTTATATAAGGGGCAGTCTGCTCATTTAGCCTCACTGCCAAACCAGTCTGGTGTGGATTTACTTTCAGTATCATTATGAATTTGTTGTTTAATGAATGACTGGCTTGAGAGAAAGACTGTATCAGATACAGTTCAGATTTAAGAAAAATGTTGACATACAGTGGATCTCAAAAGTATTCACCCCCCCTTGGACTTTTCCACATTTTATTGTGTTATAACATGGAAACAAAATGGATTTAAGTAGGAGTTTTTGCCACTGATCAGCAGAAAAAAGTCCATAATGTCAAAGTGAAAAATAAAATCTACAAATTGTTCAAAATTAATTATATATATATAAAACAGAAAATAATTAATTGCATAAGTATTCACCCCTTGAGTCAATATTTGGTAGAGGCACCTTTGACAGCAATTACAGCCATGAGTCTATTTGGATTAGTCTCTACCAGCTTTGCACATCTGGACACTACAATTTTTGCCCATTCTTCTTTGCAAAATTGCTCAAGCTCCGTCAAGTTGGATGGGGACCTTTGCTGAACAGCAATTTTCAACTCTTTCCACATATTCTCAATTAGATTGAGGCCCGGGCTTTGACTGGGCCACTCCAGGACATTGACCTTTTTGTTTTTAAACCACTCCAGTTGGCTTTGGCTGTATGTTTGGGGTAATTGTCCTGCTAGAAGATGAATCTTCTCCCAAGTCCCAGGTCTCTTGCAGACTTCAGCAGGTTTTCCTCCAGGATTTCTCTGTACTTTGCTGCATCCATTTTTGCCTCTATCTTCACGAGCTTTCCAGGCCCTCACGCAGAGAAGCATCCCCATAGCATGATGCTGCCACCACCATGCTTCACGGTAGGGTTAATGTTCTCAGGATGATGTGTGGTGTTAGGCTTGCGCCAAACATAGCGCTTAGCATTGGGGCCAAGAAGCTCTATTTTGGTCTCATCAGACCATAGAATCTTCTTCCACTTGGTCTTAGAGTCTCCCACATGCCTTCTGGCAAACTTTAGCCAAGATTTGATGTGAGTTTTTTTCAACAATGGCTTTCTTTTTGCCATTCTCCCATAAAGGCCAGTTTTGTGAAGCACCCAGGCTATTGTTGCCATATGCACAGTGTTTCCCAGCTCAGCTGTGGAAGACTGTAACTCCTTTAGAGTTGCCATAGGCCTCTTGGTGGCCTCCCTGATTAGTGCCCTTCTTGCCCGGATACTCAGTTTTTGAGGACAGCTTGTTCTATACAGATTCACAGTTGTGCCATATTCTCTCCATTTTTTAATAATGGACTTTATTATACTCTGGGGGATATTCAATGCCTTGGAAAAGTTCTTATATCCTACCCCTGATTGGTGCTTTTGAAGAACTTTATTACGGATTTGCTTTGAATGTTTCTTCGTCTTCATTATGTAGTTTTTGTTAGGAAATGTACTAACCAACTGTGGGACCTCCCAGAGACAGGTTTACTTAACCTGAAATCATGTGAAACACCTTAATTGCAAACAGGTGGACTCCATTCAACTAATTATGTGACTTCTAAAGACAATTGGTTGCACCAGAGCTTATTTAGGTGTGTCATAGCAAAGGGGGTGAATACTCATCTAATCAATTATTTTCTGTTTTATATTTGTAATTAATTTAGAACAATTTGTAGATTTTATTTTTCGTTTTGACATTATGGACTTTTTTTGTGTTGATCAGTAGCAAAACCTCCTAATTAAATCCATTTTGATTCCATGTTGTAACACAATAAAATGTGGAAAAGTCCAAGGGGGGTGATTGCTTTTGAGAGCCACTGTATCTCTAATACTTGCAAGAAAACATGTAAATACATGAAATACACACAACACACGTTACAGTTCACGCATTCAACTACTCGCTCACATACATTCACTCTCAGTGCAGATCGATATGGTTGCAGACAGGATGTTTTAGTATGCAAAGTGGATGCTGTGTGTGTGTGGTAGGGAGCTAGGCTGTGTAGTGTAGTTTAGTGTTGTTTGCATGTGCAAGTCAGCTTTATTCCAACAAAAGGTTTTGATCCTTCTGTCAGCCTTTCTCTATCTGAATAATAATGTAGCAGCAGGGACTAGAGGGAGGGAGGGAAGGATGGAGAGAGAGAGAGAGAGAGAGAGAGAGAGAGAGAGAGAACTGAATGCTCATGCAAACACAGAAGTAAAGAGAGAGACTGAGAATAGAACTGTTCAGGGTAGCAGCTCCCAGTTTGGGCCTGGAACTGAGAGTGAGAAGGTGGGACCAAGGCTCACAAAGAAACACACCTGGGCAGGTGAACCTGACAGCAGGCATAAGCAAAAGTAAGCAGGGGGCTGGAAGAAAAACCTAAACATTATGAAATATAATATAAATCAATTGCTTTTATCAAATATAATATAAATCAGCTTTGACTTTTAAGATCCTTTTTTTAACATTCCAGATGAAATCCATTAAAACTCAATAAAGTAAAATACAACAAAAAATAAGATTCCTACTGCCTCAGCAGAATTAAAAAATCTTAAAATACACCATGTTCTCTTTAAAAACAGATTTTAAACAAAATAAAATCAATACACATCAGCATCCCCACTCAAAACACAGTCACATCATTGGCATAGGCAGACACCTTCACTGTGGCAGAGGAGGGTGTGGAGGGTGAGGAGGGCACTGTCCATCCAGCTAACCTGACCCTCAGCAGGTGCAGCAGGTGCTCTATAACCTGAGAATACAGCATACCAGACAGGACACAGCCCTGCCTTATACTCCTGCACACTGGGAAAGGCTGACTCAGCCCATTGATGATCTTTAAAATACTAAAAATGTTGGAATATAAAAGCCGAATATAAGAGATAAAACCAGGACCAAACCCGAAGGCCTGTAGTGTTTTAAAGATGTAGGTGTGGTCAACTCTATCGAAAGCCATCTCTTGATCAAGGGAGACCATTCCTACATTAAAATCACAAATATCATTTACAGATAAAAAAAATCTCTAATAAAAAACAAGTTATCAAAAATAGAGTGACCCAGTATACAATATGTTTGGTCCCTGTGTACCACAGTTCCAATAAATGTTTTTAATCTATTAGCTGGCAGTCCATCGATCCTGGGAACCTTTCCGCTGGAGAGCTTCTTGACAGCGGCGGTCATCTCCTGGTGGGTCAGCGGTGCTTCCAGCTGAATCTGCTCTTCCTCACCGAGGCTGGGTAACCCCTGGAGCAGCTGCTCAGTGTCCTCCAGGTTGCACTGTTCTTTATTATAAAGTTCCTTGTAAAAATGCACCGTATCTCTGCTGATTTCCTCCCGGGTGTGCAGTTCTTTCCCACCAGGAGTCCTGATACAGCACAGCTGTCTATTGTCCGCTCTCTTCCTTTCCAGGTTGAAACTGGTGGGGGCATCCATGTCTCTCAACTCCATGAATCTGGAACGCACAATCGCCCCCTTCACCCTTTCCTTCAGCAAGCTCCCCAGCGCGAGTTTCTGCTCTTTTAGGTTCTCCGGGGTCTGTTCTTTAAATTCTGAATTTAAACTTTACTCTAGGAGGAGGATTTTTGACTCCAGCTCTTTCACGGCTGTGTTCGGTGACCTGGTTGCATTTACTGTTGACAAAAACATTTTATTTGTATTTTGCCAATGTTCCACCACTGTCTTGAGAGGCTTTGAAGGAAAAATCAAACAAAACAAACCATGGTTCTTTGAGATAAACAGCTCTGGGCTTTTTATTTCACTGTATTGTTTTTGTTTGGAGTGTTTTTATTTTTTATTTTTTATTCCGTTGCTTCTAGTTTACACCTAGAATCCTTCTCTTCCAGCTGGGAAGCACTGGAGGTGGGATCTGGAGGTTTCTTCACCCCCTGCTCCAAAACCTGCCCCTTACCTCACAAGCCACTTGTGGTCTGGGAGTTTAGGAGAGTACTTTCATGGCTAGTGTTACTTAATTATTGGAATTTAACAATAAAAAGATCTGTACATCCCTGTGTCATCATTTTGGATAGTGGTTGGTGCAGTGTGTTAGTTCCAGTGTCAAACCTCAACAGGTGAATCCCAAATTCTGTGGATTTACCCTCCTGCCCTTCAGGGTGTCTCTCTTTCTGAACTAGGTATCAGCCTACCTACCTACATTGTCAGTGCTCTGTCAGTGAATCTAGTTCAACACTATTCATTCACTGTAATTTTAAGAAAATCTATTGAAATAAGGTCTGGAAACAAAAATGGTTTGAGGGGAGCTAGTGGAACAAACCTGGAACCCTAGAGGGGGTCAATTGTGAAGGCATTTTCTGTCTATAACTCACCTGCTGGTCACAGTATTGCATTTCCAGGTACCAATGTACATTCTCTGAAATAAAAAACACAATCTCGAGAGTGGAAAGGTGCTGGCTGTGTATTTTCCTGTGTAGATTTACTACACATGGGAATGTGTTATTCAGATAGACACAGTGAAAGTATTGTATAGGGGTGTTGTGTATTGAATGCAGTGGCAACCTAGGTTGCATTCTGCTCATGCTTTTTACAGCTTTGTTTTTTTTTTATTGTTTAAATATTTCTGTGCACACAGGAGCAATCACACATTTTTACTGTTATTCAATGTATGTGTATGAGGAGTTTAGCAGTAGATGCTTAGAAATCAAAACTGAAAACACCAGCAGTCTGTCTTTTCAGGGTTTTGCTAATTTGTTTTTTAGCTGTGGAACGAAAATTGTTTTTTAATGTAGCAAACCAGGACAGATCTTTGAGGTGACATATCTTTTTTTCAAGGTGAAGGAACAGACAACTGACAGAAAAGCCAAACATCCTTACAGCATTAGACAATGACTAAAACATGAGCTGCAACTGCAATTAAACGATTTCCTGCAAATGATCAATTACCTGTATTTTTTTTTTTTTTTTTTTTTTTAATCCATGCATAATGTATGCATTTATTTACTGTGTTGGAAGAATTTGATTATTAATTGAAAAAATGACACATTCATTGTGCTGTTGAACAGATTATACTAGGCACTTGGAGAGCTATTTTGTAATTAGGTATAAGAAAATGTGAAAAGAATAACTAGTAGCGAGGATCTTCCACATCGCTTTTTTTGGGGGGGGGGTAGAAAATAAAAAAAATAAAAAATAATAATAAAAACAGGAACATTTTGTTTTGGAAATTGGCTAGTTTGAGAATAATACAATAAGCATTCCAGAGGAAGAAGACTGACTGTGCCTGTGTGTGTACAGTCTGTGTTTTGTGTGTGTGTGTGGAATGGAAACACAGTCTTTTAATTAATGTTATCACAAGCTTCCGTTGGAATTCAGGGGTAAGAGGTCTTTATACTGTTGCGGCTGTCATTAACCAACACAGCGAGCACAGTCAAGGGAACCAGCAGGACCAGTGTTACAGAAAACCCTGCAGTGTTTACTAGAAACACATTACTTTAACTGTGCTGTATCCTGTCCCATCTTGTTTGGAAAATAAGTTATGCTTAAGTATGTACTTGTAATGATCCATAGTCGGCGTGTGAAATCATTCTAATATCCTAGTCAGTGAAGAACCACTGGTGTAAAGGGTAATTGGAAACAGCCTATTCCAGTGATGTCATACAGCTCATAATAATGCTGTTGAAGTGCAATGGGAATTGTGGTGAATTGACTGCTGTTTTTCCTATGGAAAAGGAGGGAAATGACCTCTGAGAGCTCATGCGCAAGAAGGCTCGGGATCTCAGTGGTCTGATGATCTGCTTCCACTGCTACTGCCGTCTTTTCTGAGAATGACTTGTGGGAGGAAACAATGCACAATTGTAGGATGTTTAGGAATTGCCCTTTTAGGTGTGACTTTAATTGTTCAAATGGCTGTGCTTTTATTATTCAATGTTTTTCCCATATTGTTGTTAATGACCTGCTGCTCTGTGTGGTTGCTGACCAGGGTAGGGCTAGCAAGCAAAATGACTCAGTTTGCTGTCCAGCCATCAGGAAAATGCCAGGACACTATTATAAACAAGGCCTTGGTCTCAGTGGGTTTATTCCTAGTTCAAGAATAAAGAAAGAAAGAAAAAAGAAAGAAAGAAAGAAAGACTGGTAATCATGGTGCTTATGAGTAACACAAACAGCATTCTTTGGGCGAGGACAGTTAGTTTTACAGTATTGTAACTTAATAGACAATTACAGGATACAGAATACACTCCCTGAACAGACGCTGAATCTACTAGAGGAAGTTTGGATGTTTAATGCCAGTGCGGACCACAGAAAGCACTCTTGACATATTTGTGCACTGCAGCAGCTATATGACTTTTTAATTAAAAAAAAAAAAAAGTCTGCAATTGTGACATTTAAAATAAAAAAAAATCAACAGCAACAACAATATGGAGAAGTGCTCTGAATTGTCTGTAGTAAGATTGAAATTTAAAATGCACTGGAACTGCTGTTTGCTGGACCATCATGACATTTTCAATATACTGATTTCATATCACTTCACTGGCAATCAAATTTGAACTACAGTTAAACTGCACTAATGGGAAACTTAATTAAGCTTTAAACAGATTGAATGTCAATACAGTTGTATGTAGTGCAGGTGCATTTTCCAGTGCAGTGCTGGGTGGACAGGCTGGTGTTGAGGCGTTCTTAGATATCTGCTCCAGTCCGAATGCAGGGTAATTAATCTCCCTCCACAGGAAGATGCTAATCAGAATCCTGACGTGGCCAGCTGTATTCCTCTCCGGGGGAAATGCTGCCAAAAAGAGATGTGTAATTTTTAATGCAATGGACCAAAATGCAGGCAAAGCCAACGTCCCATTTCCCAACCCCAGCACTGTCTGACTGCTTTTCCTGCACACGCTAGTAGTCCTGGTGTGAGCCCACCTCTGTTGATATCCCTTAGAGGAGACATCGTAGATCAGTGAAGACAGTTACTGCGTATCTGTTCCTTTTTTTATGAGAGACAGTACCTGTCTCTTTTTCTCTGTTCTGTTGCTCTCTCACCCTGCAGACGCTTCTTGTACCTACTTGTTTTCTCTCCCATAATGTATCCCTGGACTTCAATTTATTTATTTCCTTTCAGCCAGCTTACTGTGTACCTGTCTTGCCCTGCTGCCCTCTCCACCTCTCCTGCTTCCTTTTCTCTGTGTCCTAAAAGCTCTGCGATTCCTTGTCTTCAGCTTGTCGTAAGCCAGTATTGAGGTTTTTATCAGTGCAAAGCATAAAAAGATGTTTCACTGGCCTTGAGGGCTCTGGCTCATGCTGTGTGCCATGTGTACTGAGGGGTGAGTCATCATCACATTGCCAATTGAGATAGATTCTGTATCTTAATGAATGGGTAATGGAAAAAAAAAAAAAAATCACCATGGTTGTGTGGTTATTATTCATGTGCTAATGGGGCCATTGACCTTGCTGGGGTCTAATAAAGTCCAATCAGGATTGTAAGACTGAGCCATGGGAGGTTGTATTCTTACAGTAAGTTTTCAGAGTAAAATTAAATTCAGGCTGAACAAGGAGACTGGTCAAAAAAAAAAAAAAAAAAAAAAAAAAAAAAGATATTGAGGTTTATGAATAAAGTGATTAACAACTGAAACACAGTTATGGGTGAATACTGCCAAGTTAGTTTTTTGGTACAGATTACAACAATATATTCTGTATAGACAGCAAATTATCTCACAGAAACGTGTGCCAGTACTGTACATCAGGTCTAATGATCACAAATGTAGAAATAGATTGAACCACTAGGATGAGATGGGCTACATGTATTACAACAACCTGTTATGCATCAGATATCCAGCAGGCGGTGCTAGTGTTTGTACTTGGGGTTAGTTCTGGAGGTTTTGGCAAGTCAGAGTGAAGGAGTAAAAGCCAGGAGACTGCTAATGAAAGTGACAGGACCATTCAAACCCCTGAGAGAAAGTAACTGTGCTGCAGAGAAGCAGTGGAGCTCTGAGATTTCACAATGAAGTTGGACAGGGAGCTAGCAGGGGGAATATAGGGTTAGACAGCACGCTGTCTGATGAGATAATGGATTAGACAGCGTGGTGCTATAGGTAGTGTGGAGAATGTTCTGCCCACTCCAACTGCGTATTTTGTTTTGTTTTTATTTTTTTAAATGGAATTTAGTTAATTTTTTATAAGAAGCAACTTTTCTAAGAATTTTCTGTGTGGTAACTAGTTAGGTGTTTTCTATCACTGGCGACAATTTGGTGTAAACAGCTCTGAGAATCTCATAGATAAAAAAAGAGAGGGAGAGAGGGAGCCGACTACCATTTCAATAAATAGGTATTACATAACTACAGTACAACGTCGCATATCCGACCCCCTGTGGACTGGGGTATAGGCAGATATGTGAAAAAGTTGGATATGTGAATAGCTATAGAAAAATCATTTATACATCCATAAATAGATTAGTGAACAAAAACAACATGCAAACTGCTTTAAACATGGGAACATTGTTTGCTTTAAAAGTAAGCAAACGTAAACAAGATTAATTAGGCTACAAATACACAGTGTTGCTATGCGGTTTGCTGTAAGCCATCTCCACGCAAAGCTTTAAAAAAAAAAATACAAAACAAATGGTAAATGTACAGAAACCTGCAACTGATGGCTTCTTTCTTAACTCTAGAAGTCCCTGCCTCCCTGGTTCTTCTTTTTTAGTATCTTTGTCACTGTACTTTGCGCCCTTTCTTGATATTGCCAACAGCCGATAAGCAGCTCAGGTGAAACGTCACTGCTACATGCAGCTGACTGACACACGCACACAGCCCGCCTCTCTTAAAGGGGAACACACCAAAAGCCTGATTGCTATAACCCTTTCTTTCTGTTTCCATCGCAGAAGCTGCATTTTACTCTCGTAGCCTGCTTTATCTTTATTTATTTAGCGAGGTGGTTAATTGGTCAGGGCGGTTATGTGACGATAAGATATGCGATGTTCCACTGTACACTGTGCACAGTTCCTGCCTGAGTCCCCCGTGAATGTTGAAACAGAGTGACAGCGGCTGCGCTTCCCTCTCTCAGCCTCACTCTCTCACAGCTGATTGCTACTTTTAAAAGACATCAGCCTTGGGAGAGAAGTAGCTTTGTAATGCTAAAATGAGAGCACAGTGCCACTAGAGATAGCAAGCTAGAAGCACATGAGACATTGCACTGTTTTTAAGTGTTAAGGCCTCTACACACTGGGTGCGATGCTACAAGCGAATGTTCCACACAAAATAAAACATACATTTTTTATACAAGTCGTTCACACTGCCTGCAATGCTCTATTTTTGCTATTTTGTCGTGCGGCAGCTAGGGAACTGACCAATGAAGAACAGCTTTCCTTGCGTGCCTTTAGTAAACAATGGTGGAAGACAAGATAATTCTTGCAGTATCAAAATACCCGGAGCTGAACAGTACAGGCACAAAAATTATGCTGCATGCTGTACCCAGCAGGCTGAAGCAGAAGCATGAAGCAGACCTCTCCTCAGCTTTGGGTACACAGGTCTTACACTCATTCCTCCTGCTAGGGTGTGTATGGAACTGAGTATATTAATGCACACTTGCTTCCATAGAGTCTCTATCCCGGTGGACTGTACTTCTAGATCTTATTTGAGTAGATGGATCTCAGAGGATGTTATGTGTGCTTTACTTTTCTCGACAGAGGCCTGTGTGTTTTTCCTATTATGGTTGTGTTTCTTTTTATTTTACCCCTCACACGATGTGCTGTTTTAGAAGCTGTGAGTCTCTTGACAAGCAGACTATTGAACAAACATGTCTGGGTCTGACACAGCAGCAGCTAAGACTGTCATTTTGAGTTGCTTCGCGTTGCCACGACAACTGGAGCTGTCATTTCAGGCAAGCTGTAAATGTCGCTGTCACACACACAGAGATTGTTTTGCTGTGCTGATCAGTAAAGGCCTTGTGAAAACGGTTTTTCTGAACCTGCCACTTTACATCCATTCATCCCCAGCCAGCAACAGTCAAAGAATGACTTGCCCTTCAATATCTTCCTATATATCTGCCAGACAATTGATTGCTTCAAATTCATTGCTGCTTTCTTGGCTCAGGGCTGATGTTGAGACACTGTGACAGCGCACACTCTTTCCCTCTTTCAGCCTCGCTCTCTCACGCAAAATATCTTTAGTTACCTAAAAAACATTTGCAGGAAAGGAACACTCTGGACGACTGCATATAAACATTTAGAATCAGAGCATTCACGTTACAAGTCCTTAATTTAAAATTTACTATATTATATATATATATATATTATATATTAGATATATTATATATATATTATATATCTAATATATATATATAGGATCCCATATCCTAATTTTTAAATTTTTATTAAGAATTAAAATCAATGGTGGTGGGTGAATTGAAAAAAAAATAGCACTGATGCGCACTTGTAATTCAAAAAAAATACAAATTGTTTTTGGTTGCCAACTACCCCTCGCCTACCTCCTTCGGAGCTCTTACTAACCATTTGATGCAGGTCCCTGACTAGCTCACAGGACGGCTAAGCTGTTTACCTAACAAACAAAACACAACAAACCACTCAGATCTAATACAGCACTTTGCATTGACTGCTCGGAAGCAGAGCACACATTCTGCCTCCTTCCACTCAGTAGTCCAGTGCAGACTAACTGCACCTCGTTATATATATATATATATATATATATATATATATATATATATATATATATATATATATATATATATTTATTTCCATTTGGTTATTTCCATTTCCATTTTAGGAACCTCTTGAAATTAACTTTACTTGAAGAATTTTATAATAAAGACTTCACAGAATTACTAGCTTATCAAACCCAGCTGGGATGCTGTCTTGGGGGACTACTACAGTGTAGTCTTACACTACAACTCGCTTAATCAGAAAACTCTTGTAAAGACTTAAGTCGCTCTATCTGTAAGAGAATCCCCACTTAAGTAGGGATTACAAAAAATTGAAGCCACCCGATTACAGAAGCGCCAGTTCCGACCATTGTAAAGTAATATTGCTGTTGTTGCTTCTGATTTGAGAAGCGAGTCGATCGGGACGGTGTCTGTTTGCCAGATGATACAGACCAGGTACATCACTCCAGCATGCCTCACGTTTTCCAACACTGGCCCAACTTGCAAAGGAAATTTTTGTGCAATGTATCTTTTGTGTTTCTTTTAGGTGATGGTGAGTAAATTGTATTGTTTTTTCTTTGGACAACTCTTCCTTTTCCACATTTATGTTATTTGAAGTGCTGATTCAGGTTAAGCAACTTTAATACTTTATGAAAATGTTTTCTGTGTACATGACAAGGGCAGGGATTATAAAAAAGAAGCACACTGTCTACTTTATGTGCGGTTTTTGCCTGAACTATACACAATAATAGCTTAATTAGTGTGTAGTCATCTCATGTAGAAAGTACTGTAAGAGTGACTAAGGCCCTGATAAAGTGCTTGCCTGGACCCAGCATCCCCACCCCCCACTCCTCCATTAAAAATGTTTCATTTCTGTGTGTCTATATTGCCCTGTAACTACAGGCACTCGCTCACTGTCAGTGTGCTGGGCACTGAGAGAATATTTCATTTCTCCTAAACTAATTGAAGTAGAGAGTGGGGACCCTCTCTGGTAGAAGCTAAGAAGTTACTCAAACCATTTCCCACTACTGAGCTCTCCCACTGCATATGAGTACATACATCAAATACAGGAACACTTTTTTAAAAATTATTGACCAGAAATCTAATTGAATAGCAAATCCAGTAACATTGAAAATCCAGTAACATTATGTAGTTATTAAACACGGACACTACCTTTGAAATACAGGCATCAAATGTGATTCCAAGAATCCCAATGCAGTTTTATAGAGAGGCCTCCAGCTATCAGGAGTGGTGTCTATATGAAGGAGTTAACCCATTTTGAGTATTTCTAGTTAGAGTTTGGTAGAGGTACTGTATATTTTAAGTTCAGTTCAATGTTCAGCTGACTGATTCAGGGTGTAGCCAAGTGGCCACAAATTATTTGCATGCAACTCATTGTTCATGAGACACTTCTCTTCTTTGCACTTTTTGCAGCGATCTTCACATGCGTTTACACTGAGGCGATATGCAGCGATATACAATGCCTTTACATTGAGGATAGCATTGTGGATATATTTAGGATGCATCATGGTTCTCAGTGTGTAGCTCAGTGGGAGTCGTACTGTAAATGTTAACTGTACTTGACAGGAAGGTTCTTTTAGAACACCTGCACAGGTAGTACATTATAGTTTCCCATGATTTATTCTACGCTTTACCATGCTACTTTATTCTTTTACATGCACTATTTTATTTTAAAAGAGATATAGCTGTCTCCTTCTGACCCGAGATACATTCACCCTTATTAAAGTTTACCTGGTAGTTTTGCAGTTTTACTGTGATATTCCCGTGGTTATACTATGCATTTACAGTGGCCCTCAGAAGTATTCACCCCCCTTGGACTTTTCCACATTTTATTTATTTACAACATGGAATCAAAATGGATTTAATTAGGAGTTTTTGCCACTGATCAACACAAAAAAGTCCATGATGTCAAAGTGAAAAATAAAATCTACAATTTTTTCTAAATTAATTACAAATATAAAACAGAAAATAATTGATTGCATAAGTATTCACCCCCTTTTCTATGACGCACCTAAATAAGCTCTGGTGCAACCAATTGTCTTTAGATATCACATAATTAGTTGAATGGAGCCCACCTGTTTGCAATTAAGGTATTTCACATCCGGGCAAGAAGGGCACTAGTCAGGGAGGCCACCAAGAGGCCTATGGCAACTCTAAAGGAGTTACAGTCTGAGCTAGGAAATACTGTGCTTATGGTAACAATAATCTGGGTGCTTCACAAAACTGGCCTTTATGGGAGAATGGCAAAAAGAAAGCCATTGTTGAAAAAAATTCACATCAAATCTTGGCTAAAGTTTGCCAGAAGGCATGTGGGAGACTCTAAGACCAAGTGGAAGAAGATTCTATGGTCTGATGAGACCAAAATAGAGCATTTTGGCCCCAATGCTAAGCTCTAACTTTGGCACAAGCCTAACACCACACATCATCCTGAGAACACCATCCCTACTGTGAAGCATGGTGGTGGTAGCATCATGCTATGGGGATGCTTCTCTGCATCAGGGCCTGGAAAGCTCGTGAAGATAGAAGGCAAAATGGATGCAGTAAAGTAAAGAGAAATCATGGAGGAAAACCTGTTGAAGTCTACAAGAAACCTGGGACTTGGTAGAAGATTCATCTTCCAGCAGGACAAATAGACTCATGGCTATAATTGCTGTCAAAGGTGCCTCTATCAAATATTGACTCAAGGGGTGAATACTTATGCAATCAATTATTTTCTGTTTTATATTTGTAATTAATTTAGAACAATTTGTAGATTTTATTTTTCACTTTGACATTATGGACTTTTTTGTGTTGATCAGTGGCAAAAACTCCTAATTAAATCCATTTTGATTCCATGTTGTAACACAATAAAATATGGAAAAGTCCGGGGGGGGGGGGGGGGGTGAATAGCCACTGTACCATAGTTTACCCAGGCTTGCCATGTTTATTAATATGCTTTATCATACCTATGTATTGTTTACAATGCTTGATACAGTATGCTTTACCATGATTTCACTATGCTTTAATACACTTTGCTATGCCTTTGCTACTGTAGACTTTTATAAATATGTGTGCTACCTGGTTCTCAGGATCACAGCTCGATATTCAACGCTACATTTGAGAAAGGGGGTAATATTACTGTAAGAATGAATGCTTCAATGTCCCGGCCTGTTGATTTACTGTTTTACTGATATTCGGTACACAAGCCCCTGATGGCTGCTTTGCACAGGCATTGGTGCACAGCTTGCCTCATATTGAGAAACTAATGAGAAAGTTATTGGGATGTGAGATCATTCAACGCTGCTGCATTCGAACCTGTTTTGTAACTGCGGGAAACATTTTGTAACATTTTAAACAACAGGATGCTGTAAAGTTTTATGTTCTTGATATTCATGGGGATGATCTGTAGCTGCTTTACATAAATTGGCAATGCATTTACTATAGTATGCTTTTGTTGGTAGGCTTTGTAAAGCAGGGGTTGTACTGTTGAGGAAATAATATCACAAACCCCTTTTTTTTATTAAGATTTTCCTGAGAATGGCAAAAAGATGTGTTGTTACAGCAAATGCATTAACATACCCTTACCTGGAAGGATTTATGTACTGTAACCCATAACCTCCATTCATTTGTGACATAGTCATCTCACCCCAATCAAACAACAACAACAGGGCATCAATCTGTGCAGACCACGTGTGCTTTCCACAGCAAGATGTGTTGAATTAATCACACATTAGATAAAGTTGTGCTACGAGAACCAGCGTACAGTATCAAAAACAGATGATTCATGGTGCAGAGGATACAATGTATTGAAAATAGATGAAGCATGCAGTATTGCAAAGTGATCACAATTTGTTTTAAGTGTGTTTTGTGCATAACCTGTGCATTAACTGTATTGTAATAGGCAAGAGTGATACTGGTGCAATGTGCCCGATCATTGCCAACAGGGAAAAACAAGGAGATTTATGGTTGCCAGTGAGAGGTTTTCTTGTTATTATGTTTTATTTGTAACCGTTTTCTTATCAGTGATATTAAGAGCTCTTGTTTATTTCAAATTTTGTAACTTCTTTTTTTTTTTTTTTTCCCCCATGGTATTCAGATATTGCTCCAGTGAAATGTGTGAATATTCATTTGAATTTGCAGCCCTTGTTTTAAAGTGTTACAAACAATCCGAGTTTCGAGTTTGAGTTAGTTGTTAAACCTTGCTGGTGTTGTTTTATTGCTAGGTCGTACTCAGGAGAATTTGACACTTCAAAAAAAAAAAAAATATTGTAAGGGTGTTTGCAAAAAAACCCCCCCAAAAACCTAAAAACCTAAATAATAATATTGAATGCATCCTTTAGTGTCAGTTCAGTATACATCGGTGGAGTTAGTGTGTCTTGACAGTATTCCAGAGATTCATTCTATAGCTACAGCAACTTTCGAGCTGTACAGCATTTTATTTACTAAGCAGTAGGGGCTGGACAGGTATGTTGCTGGCTCAGAGCGGCTGCCCAGTGGGAAGTTGATCTTCCTATAATAAAGGGATGCAGACAGGGAGGGGTGGAGAAGAGAGCTGCTAGAGCTGAGTTCGGTCAGCTCCCAGACGTACTTGGTGAGCTCAGAGAGGAGAGAGGAAGGCAGTCAAGGAGAAAGGTTTAAATACCAGTATGGGTGTTTTAGTTAAGCAATTATAGTGTGTGCACAGTTCCGTCCCTTATATAACTTTCCATTAATCACGATGTAATAATACAGCAACTACAATTACAATTGAAGACATCTGTGCAAGTACTTGTTATCTCGTTAGCTCAAGCTATCTCATCTTGTGATAAGCGGCTCAAACAGTAGAGCTGAAGCTGTATCCGTATTAAACCCCTTTGAGGTAGCATTATTTATGGTACCAAGGCGGAACAAAAACGTGTTCATTAATACAATAACTGAATGTCAGGAACTGCAAACAAGTGGTTTCAAAAAAGTATAACTTATCAGGTATTTCTAATTGTATAAAGTTATCATAAATGATTTATGTAAACATGAATTAATGACTACTTATTCTTATTAAATCATGAATTCATAAAACAGGAAGAGCTTTATCATGAACAGACACAGGGATGCTACTGTAAATAAGTGTTGATTTAACTTTATTAAGTTGGCACAGCCAGGTTGTTTTCAAGGGGGACCCAATTCAAGTGTTGAATTTATTTATCATTAGCTATTCCGTTTATATGAATTCAATGTGAGTGATTTCAGATTTACATTCTTAATAATAGAAGTATTCTTTTTTATGTTTGTTTAACTTAAAACTCAAGCGATAAAAGGCATTAAAATGAACCCTTAAATAAAGTGTTAAGAAATGGATGCATTGATACTCCACTCTCTGTCATATCTCCTTTCCTCTCTCATTTACATTCAGGAGTGCTTGTTAATATAGGAGGATGAATCTTAATCTTTTCCAGTCTCTCTTTCTGTCTGGTTCTACTGTCTATAATTGGAATGGGGACCTGCAGAAAACTAAATCCTAAATATATGCAGTGCAGTATATACACTTATGCTTTCTTTGAATGGGAATCTTACATAGCACACAGCACCACCAACTGACTAAATGGTGTAATCACAAGAAAATCAATCAGAAAAAAATCTATTGAGAAATGATATGATTTTGTAGAATTAAATAAATATTGGTATGTCAACCCATATGTAAAAATTAACTTTACCTTTAAGATGGTCTGTTTCTCTGAGGTTGTATTGAGTTTCAATATTTTGTTCTAATTCATTTATTTCCAAAATAAAGTGGTTTTAGCAGATCAATAACAGGCCTATATGACTGTGGTGTTTTTCCAATGGGGAATCGCCGTGATTTTAATACAAGCTGAGATTACTGTACCAAAAAGAAGCACTCCCCAGACATAAGACTCTTCAGACTGTTTTCTAACTGAATTAGATTGAGCAAGAGTTTGCTCACAAACCAATTTCCTGCACATGTAATTGCCTTATAAAACCTGTTTGTGCTCACTCTTATCCTGTGATAATACATGCAAAGGCCTCTTAAGGAGAAGATAATTAAAACCCAAAACATGGTTACAAGAGCACCACAGAGACATTTAATATTTGAATAACATCGAGTAGGTCCCTATCAATACCAGTGTTTCTTCTAACATGCTAGAATGATCTGTTGAGTGTGCCTACCGTAAGGTTTACTGAAATTTTGTTGGAGGGGAAAAAAACAGATTCTATGTTTCTGGCTTATCTTTTATGTTTCTACTGCCTGGCTTTTTGATTGAGTCCTTCTGTCACTTCACTCCATGTTTGTTCACGTGCCTCCCTCCTAGACAGAGTGGAGCGGAGCTGAGCTGGGATGTCAAGGTGAGGGCTGGGGGCAGGGAGGCAGGCAGACCAGCTTTTGTATGCAGGTAGTGTTGCCATTGGGCAAGGAGGGAGGGCTGGATGGGAAGAAATGAAAGGTGAAGCAGAAAAAAAACAGAAACAAGGGAGGGACATTTATTGTACTGCTCATGTTTGAGCATTAACAAACACCTGTTCTCCTGCAGGCCCGTACTTCTGTGCATGACGTTTCGAAAGCTAGCATTGGAACAGAAACACACAGCAGCCCCATGGCAACAGTTAAACAAAGCTATTTCAGTACTTGATATTATGTGTGTTGTCATCACTTCCTTCATACTCATATGTAGCTACTGTAGTGCCATTAAAAATATAAATCTACAGCTGGGCAAATTATTGTTTTATCCCTTATCACAGTATCTCAACAGCATTGCTCAGAGATGGATGTCTCTGCTAAATGCAGAACCAACTGTGTGCTGTTCAGAGCTGAGGGGTCAAGTATTCAGGTAGTGTCGCTGTCAGGCTTGCAAGGCGTGGGTGGAGCGACAGGAAATGGAAAAACAGTGGTAGACACAATAACAACAACAACAATTTAAAGTAGATACAGCTAAAAGCACTTTGAAATCCAGTGCCGAATAACAAATATCAATATCTTACAGTGTGATTTAGAAGCAATGTTCTGTGTAGAGTGGCCACAATTCTCCTATGTTTGATGACAGTGTTGGTTTCTTGCTGGATGCCTAGGAACCAGCACTGAATATTCCAGTGATCACATACTGTCACACTGGGGAGTCAAGCACACACTGATACACCACACAGCCACACATGCCTAATCCCATACAGTGACACACTGCAATATACAAATACTGTCATACAGATCCCCAATTCCTCTCTCTCTCTCTCTCTCTCTCTCTCTCTCTCTCTCTCTCTCTCTCTCTCTCTCTCTCTCTCTCATCCACTTTTATAAATAAGTACACACACTTAAAATAGAAACAAACTGAGGTGCTGATAAAGTCACAGTTGCTGATGTGTTGCTCAGATCAATCACAGGCTCAGAGTTGTGTGTTAGGGAAGGGAGTGTGCAGCCCATTATCCAGCATTAGAGATTCACTGGGCAGCAGGCTGCCTTGCTAAAGAATTGTCTTCTGGCAGTGTCAGTGAAGCTGCTCCAGTCTATTTCCACTTGAACAGTCCCCGCTCATACACCAGGAATATCTGTCTCAGGAAATCGCTACATTGTGCAACAAGTCTGTTTTAGCAAGGAAAAAAAAATAAATACATTTCAGTAATATCAGCAAATACTGAACTGAGACATCAGCACTACAAGATAATGCAGGTTGCATGTTCATGTGACTCATGTAAAAGATCAGAATCTAAGTCAAACAATAGTTTTACCAACGTCAGTTCCTGTTTGTGTCGTATGGATCACATATACCACTGATCTGAAGAGCGCTGCTATTGCAACCAGGGAGGGGTGACAAACTGAATAGACTGTTTCGTGAGTGTCTACTGTTGGTTTTCCACGTTCCTCTTTCTCACTCATTCAAAAATGCTGACTGTATGATAACAATGAAAAGAAAACCATAACAAGGTTTATGCTAACACAGTAACATTGAAAACTGATGCAGCACATGGATAAAGACTCTTTTGTAGTCTCTTACTGTTCCATGCCTTATAGGTTCCAGGGGTATATTTAAAGGCTTCTGATTTATTGGGAGTGTGAACTGTTCTTTGTTGGGGTCAGTCCCTCTTTCACTTTTACTTTTAATGAACATACTGTGTATCAAAACTAATTAACACACACTTTTACACTAACTGTTTGACACAGATTAAGGTACGCACACTAAATAATTGATCAAGATTAAATACGGTTTTCTTTTCCAGCACTTAGCTTCTATAGTAGCTGCCTCTGACATAGTTATTTATACAGACCGTATTGATTTTCTTTTCATTCTGTGAGATATGGACAGCAGCATTTCTTGCTGTTCGCTTAATCCACTCAAATTATCTCACGTATCTCCTCTAAACTACTGTATGACAGCAAAGAGCAGAGGCAGGAGGAGCACAGCTGAGTCAAACCAACACCTAATTCTTTTTAATTAAGCCAAACAAGGGGAGCTTATATGAATTTGGAAACCCGTCACTGCTTGTACAACAGCTGACAAGCTTTTATTTTCAGTGTTAGGAAAACTCTTACCAACACCATTCAGATTCATTTAGGACCTAAGGTGGATGCCTTATTGATGTGACTTTTTGCCTCCCTGATAATGAGGACCTAGTGCTTTGAGATATTTGCTTCATAGTACACAGATATTTTCTCTGATTCTCTATATCAAGTTCATTGACAGCTTTCATATGAAGCTACCACTGCCACTGTGTCAAACCATATAAACCCTCCTTGCTAAATGTGTTGGTGACTATGACATTGACTCTTCCATAAAGTGCCACACCTCACCATATAAATACAGACCGCTTCCTTAACAGTTGATACATTGCTGTATTTTATTGTGGCGCAATCTACAACCCGGTTTCTCAAAGATGTTGGGTTCAGTGGCCAAGAGTTGCGTCGCACAGTGTAGAACTTATCTGAAGCAGCAGAAAGGAGCAGCAACTGGCTGTGGTTGAGACGGGAAGATTCTGGCTGGGGATCTCAAGCAGAATAGAAAGAAACCAATGCTGATGTACAGCTGGGCTGAGTTGAGTGGGAGGATGGAGGGGGGTGATGCTGGAATGCCAGAATCACTGTTGAGCCCTCTTGGGCTAGTCGATGAAACACAGAGGATGGAAGGTGCCCACTTGAAGACCCCAGAGATGTACCCTACTTAGTTCAATCCAGACGGTTGTCATGCTGATGCGCTGGGGAGACCGCACTGGGTTGATCCCCGGAGCCAGCATCACAGCCGTTGTGTATTTTGTGAGACAAAATAAGCTGATCCCTGTAGCCAGCATTACACTTCAGCCATCAAGACCAAGCAGAAGGATATCTACATCATCAGATGGAAAGAAATGCAAATTGATGGAGATGCAGATGGATCACATTAGTTTACTGTAAAGCTATGTCTTAGTTGGTGCTTTTCTTGGCGAGAGCCGAGTTCAAATCAGCATGAAGTTTTAACATCTACTCTCATGTAATGGAAATCATAATTATGACTCTCTCTCATACAGGTGGTGTTCAGTAGAAATGAACCATTTCATTACCACATTATTTTAACCTCTTGACATATCAATAGTACAGCCATTCCCTTAAGATGTACTGTCTAGCTTTTCCTATTTTCTATTGGGTTTTGGTCATGTGATGACAGCACTGGAGAGCTGAAATTGAGAGTTTTAGTGCTCATTATTAAACTGCAGAGTGAGAGTGCTGGAGAGCTGAGAATTGGGTGTTTTAGATTACTTATCTCCCTTTTTAAATTATTTTATTCTATTGGTTTGCGCCAACCTCCTCTTTCTCTCTGCAGAGAAAAGCACCTTATGGAATTGTTATGTTGTGGTCGCTGGCTGTTGCAATTTCTCTACAAATGAGATGCAATAATTTTTTCAAAGGATATACAGTCTTTTCTTATTTGGAATCAGCTGAATTACTAGTTGCTATTGGCTGATGTGCAGTTGCTGTAAAAGCACAGAAAACCAACAGTCCTGGGGCAGGCAGTCATGAAGCAGAAAAGCCATTCATCAATGTCAGGATCCGGGGTTTGTACCACAATAATGTGATGCGGAAAGTAGGCACTCTGTGGAAAAAATCCAATCTGTATGAGCAAACCTCTGAACTCTTCTTTATTCATCTTAACAAACTGTATTCTTAACAGGATTGGTCATGTGGCACTGATTTGTCGAGTAACACTTGCAAGATGGCACTGCAATTTCCTTAGTTGGTGGTGTGCTATCAAGTTTAGTAAAAGCTTTGGACTTGTGCCATCTACCAGCTCTCCAGCAGTACAAGGGTTTGAGTGCATATAGTGATTAGTTTTAAGATAACCTGGACCAGTTCAATCTCCCAGCATGGCATGTGCAAGTCCACTGTGCAGCGCCAGACTTAGTGTTCAGTTAGAATTGCCACTCAGTTGTTGATGTTTCCGGGACTATGGGTCTGATTTTCATCGTTTGTAACAGTCTGTGTGCATGTGCAAAACCCAGTGTTGGCTGCAGTACTCTCGCTTCTGCCGTCGTGTGGAGGACAGGCCTGTTATTAGAATTCTCAATTCAGAGGTTTGATTCCGGTGAGAGTGGGCGAACAGTTAATGCTCCAAGACTTAATAGAACTGTCATTTTCTTAAATTGGAGTTTTGTTACTATTATTTCTTTTTTAATTAGATGAATTGAAAGGGAGAGAGGTGAGACATATAGACAAGGGTGGAGAGAGAGAATGGGAAAGATAGAGAAAGGCGATTTTTTTGGAGGTTATGATGAAAGGTTTTTTTTTTGTGTGTGTGGTGGGCGTCCCATTTTTGTTTAGTGCTGTAAAATTGTTTTAAACGCGATGGCTTTCTTCAGGGATTAAACTTCCAGGAGCATCTCCTGCTTTCCCTGCTTTCTATTGTATGGGAGGAAATGGCTACAGCCTACAAACTAACTTTACTGCATTTCTCAAGGGCTTACACTGTTGGGCATTCCAGCCTCCCGTTTCCTGATTGAGGTGACAGGTTCCTACACAGTGCCCCTTGGTGTTGTACAAGGCTTGGCTCTGTTCAGAGGGTCTCAAAAAACAGGTTCTAATAAAGTATTTCTTGAAAATGTATATGAATGCATGCATTACAAATGAGGGAGATGGAATTTCAATGCCCAGTTTTAATTTAGATTTCTTTCTCGTGAATGGTAGCTGTGCAGTCTGCAAGAGAGGAAAGCCTAGGAAACGCACATGTTCTTCAGACAGAAATCTAATAAAATTGGGGATTGAGAGAGCAGAACGATATTTAAAAGCAGGCTCCCACAGCTTTACTCTTTAGACTGGGTTTCCAATAGCTTCAAGTCCTCACTGCCTCATAGCTCCTCAACTCTAACGGCCAGGCTGCACACCCACTGCTGTTTCCTCGCTCATAGCTCATCTTCGAGCTCAGTGCCAAGCTGTCTTGCAGTTGCCGCTCCTGAGTTGAGAACCAGGGATTAGCTCAACCACATCGCCCTGCTTGCTGAAGATAAACATTGAGAAAGCTAATCGCATTGGAATGCCAGTGAGCATGACTCTTCAGAGAAATGAAACCTGCTCAGCACAGTGACAGTGTGGTCAGTGCCAGGGCTACAGTGGATGCATGGACGGCTTAATCGCAGATAAAAGGGGGACTGATTTACTTAATAAGAGATAGAAAAAATGGTTATAGACTCCTCCCATTCTATCTTAGTGGTTAAGAGTGCAAGGCTGCAAGGTTGAAGGTAGAGGGTTTCAGTAATTCAGTGCTAGGCTGTACTCTCATGGTCTGAAACTTCAGTTAATCCTTCATTGCCTGTGGGAGACCCCCTCCTGTCACTTACACATGCACACTCATTCCAGTGTCATAATCTGCATCATCATGATTATTATTCACATAATATTCATTAGCGTGATCTAAATTAGCATAATCCTCATTACCGTGATATTTCTATCCATGTCTATGTTATAAAGGGTTTAACTATAAAGTGTGGAGTAAAAAAGAAATCCTGAAATAAATCCACTGCCTTCCACTCTCTAACCACTGAGATACTCAAACCCTCTGCCTTCCACACTGCACCCAGCACTCTAACCACTGAGATACTCAAACCCTCTGCCTTCCACACTGCACCCAGCACTCGAACCACTGAGATACTCAAACCCTCTGCTTTCCACACTGCACCCAGCACTCTAACCACTGAGATACTTAAACCCACTGCCTCTCACACTGCACCCAGCACTCTAACCACTGAGATACTCAAACCCTCTGCCTTCCACACTGCACCCAGCACTCTAACCACTGAGATACTCAAACCCTCTGCCTTCCACACTGCACCCCAGCACTCTAACCACTGAGCTACTCAAACCCTCTACCTTCCACACTGCACCCCAGCACTCTAACCACTGAGATACTCAAACCCTCTGCCTTCCACACTGCACCCAGCACTCTAACCACTGAGATACTCAAACCTTCTGTCTTTCACACTGCAGGCTAGCACTCTAAACACTGAGCTACACAAACCCATTATCTGCCTCACTTCAGCTCAGAAATCCAGCCAAACAGGCGCGGTTGTCAGCATCTCTTACAGATCAAAGTATAGCAGAGATAATCTGTTTGTTTTTATAGACAGTATATTTTATTCCCTCTATGCCATTTCAAGCTTTTCTTTGAAGCCTGTTTTCATCTGCTTGTTTCCTAACAACTACATGACTGCAATTTTATAAATAACAAAAAGAAGAAGAAAAAAAATTGAAAGAAAGAAACTAAAGTTGAATACATCTTACGGCTTTGTTACAAATGGATTTCTTGCATTTTTTTTATGATGCACATTTAATTTCAGCTGTGTTTTCAGTTTAATTGACAGTCTCCATCCATCAGCTGGAGAGATCTCAGGAACTGGTCATGAATTACTCATGCATTCTACCTGCCTGGTGTCACTCAGCCCTACTGGGTGTAACTCCAGCATATGGGTGTAACTCCATATATATATATATATATATATATATATCTATATATATATATATTATCTATATTATATATATATATATATATATATATATGCAGTGACGACAAACACTTCTTTGCAAAAAAAGAACTTTTGCATGAACCAGACACTGATCCACCATAATAAGCGCAAACTTAAACACTGCAAATAATAGTCTACCAATTGTGTCCAAAGCTTACTAATGTGCACACCACACAGTAAGACGATAAATGACATACATCACCAGAGGGCAACAGGCTTTGTGTGTGTGTGTGTGTGTGTGTGTGTGATTGATCATTCCAACTTGGCTGCATGTAGGTCATTTTTCAGTTTGGGCAGGTGGTTCCTGGTATATGTGGGTATAGGGCAGAAGCAGGTCTGGATCTAGGCAAAACTGTCAGTCCTGTTCTTTACAGGGTTGAGGGGAACACTGGTAAGAGGAGAAAGAGATTCTTGGAAACAGTACGAAGCAAAACTGCATTTTGGCCAAAAAGTTCACAAACCTCAGATCCTGGATGCTGTGAGGTGCATGGACCCTGCTGTCTATGAAGGAACATATGTTTGGATTTTACAGGAACACTGTAAAAATAAAGGGCTGTTGATAAAGACAGGTGAATAACAACCCATGCAAGAAGGAGCTGTTTTTGCGAACACGTTTTAATTAGCCAGGAGTCAGACTCGGAAACAGCTCGCAACGCCCTTCTCCTCGGAGAGACAAGATAATCAGGATCCTGCTGGCTGCAGAGTCTCCATTGTTAAGCTGGCATTGATCCTGTGCTCTGCTGATAAACATGGCACTGAGCCACTGGCCTGGGTGAAATCACACAGTGTCGTCAAAACACAAGTAGGCTTGTTCCAGCACTGAACCACTGAAGACATCGCAAAATAAATGTTTTGTTTAAATGTTTCTATACATCAGTGTCTGTAAGTTTGAATCCCCCTTATCATCCCTGGTGGGCGTGTATTAGCTGGATTTACCACTTCTCCTTATTAAGCTGTGTTAAAATGTAATACCGAATACAGTGCAGGTGTAAATATGTGAATATAGCATATCATTTTACAGGAGAGTGAAAGACACAGCCCATTGCCAGTGATTACTTTTGAGTGCAGTTGGCATGAGAATTTAAACAGTGCTAGAGTTACAGTTTGCCTGTTGTAACGAGGAATGAAATATTGAAAAATAAGATGAAAAGCTGTGATGTACCGACGTCTTCTTTCTGTCCTGTGTATCTCTTACTGTTATTTATTTGCTGCTTCGCTGCCTCCCCTGCCCTTCCCTCCCATCCCCTCCCCTCCTCATAGCAACATTCTCTCAGTCATCTTGTGCCTGAGAGCTCTTGTGGTCTAGGCTGACATCCCTTGGCCTGTTTTATTACTGCAGCTCTTCCTAACACTGGAAACACTGTGCTGGCTGAACACACTGTGGTTCTGCATCTGTAAGAAGGTGGTGTTTCTGTGCAAGCTACCTTAACCCTCCTGTACATAGGATGGGATTACTGTGGTTCCAACCTTGTTTGTAAATATGTGTCTTAATTAGATAACCACACACACACACATCTAAAGGTACAGTAGACAGACAAATACAGAATTGCACATACAGGCACACACTCTCATATTTAGACTTTTGCAGTTTTGGGGTTTCTCCATAAGAGGGAGACACTGAAATGAATTATAACATGCTGTTCATTAACCCCGAGGGCAGTGCTACAGACAGGCCAGAAGGGAGACTGTAAAAAGAAAACAAAATGTTGTTATCCTATGGGAAGTCGATTTACATCTTTTGGGAAAACAAATGAACATTATTTTTTTCTATTGAGCAATGGCAGTCTGAGCAGGCGATGGTTTGTCCACTATTGAGATGAAAGAGTGGCAAGACTAAAGCATTATTAACAAAAGGTAGGCTTTTCATTGTATTTATTTGTCATTAACGATAAATAATGTTTAATAGTCTATTTTTATTAATAAAATGCAGCTCTGATATTCTAGACTGTCGTTGGCTTATTTTAATCTACAAAAAAAAATAAAATAAATTGTGATTTTTCAATTTAAATTTTATTCATAGCAATAGACTTTGAAAAATAATTTTGTAAAGCTTTGTGAGAAGTGCCCTGTAACAAATATGAGCCTGACGAAGATCTATCATTGAATAATTTGCCATTGCTATTCCCAGTTTCTATTGGTATCACTGAGGAACAAAAGCCCAGGCTACAGGCAAGGTGCTGTCAGGTGGCACATGACCCTCTCATCACTGCTCTACAGGCGCATGACAATCCTGACCTGAACACCTTCCATTTCTTTCTTTCTAAGTATGCCAGGTTGTCCCAAACTGGTTAGTGATGTGAGCGATAATCTTTCAACTATATGACATTTGGTGACACCTTTCTATTATCCGTTATGCATGACATTTTCTACGCCCTTTGATTTTTATCTCAATTAGATCACGCTCAGCGATGGGCACACAGTTGATCGGGGACTGTGAACATCTGTAAAGATATCTTTAATTAATGTTCTGCTTAGGAGAGCAGCTGTTCTCCTGGCATGAGCCAAGACTGTCCCTGTGGTCTCCGTATAGCCAGATACTGTAACAACAGAGCCGGGGTTAGAGGAGTGAGCAATTGCATCTCTAGGAGGGCAGCTGCCCGATGACAGGTATTTGGAAATGCAGGAGTTATTAAGCGTGCAGCCACAAGCTTAGTCACAATCGCATTAGCAAAGGAATCAAATCTTCTGGAAGGAGAAACGCAATTACCCGCCGCCCATTAGTGATGCAGGTGGAGGGATCTGTGGGGAATAGAGATGGAGTTTAGGATTAATCTGCCTCCTTATTGAAAAAAACATAATAAATAGCTTTCATTCAGATCTGATATAATTCAAGTAGAATGTCTGATAACACCGTGTAACAAATTTTTTTTTTTTTTGTTCCTGGGTAGTAAGTGTTATTTCCTAATTGTAAATTTACAGTATAATCGTAAATCTCGAAAAACTACTCACTTCTAAATCTTTTGTAGTCATTTTTGTATTACTTTAGTATAAATACATGTTAATTTGGATTCATATGTTGTTTTTTCCTGACTTTATGTGAACGAAAAGACACAAATTCACCCGTTTTCTCACTGGAAATAGTGATATTTTGAAATTTACCTGTCCTGGTCACAAAAGCAAAGTTTGTGGGGAATAATAGCCATTTTCTATACTTCTGAGGCATAAGCAATTATGAAATAACACTTACTACCCAGAAACAAAAATTGTGTTACATAGTGTAACTAAAGCAGCAAGTTAATATATTTAACCAAAACAAAAAAAGAAACAAAACAAAATGTTATGATAATCTCTTAAGGCTGGGACCAGATTAGCTGGATAAACTAACCCTAAATTTTACACAGTTACACACTTCTCCGCACAACCTTACCCGGGAGAGCTAACACCTAGCAACTGCCTGGATTATCTGTTCAACGTTGACTATCGTGAGGTTTGAAGTTGAACACCATTGTATTTAATTTGGCTTGTGTAAGGTCAGCGCACCAGGAGGAATGAGTTCTACCCCTGAATACAAATAAACCCTCCTGATTTTTCAAATTCCAGGTACTGCTCCACTGTCATTTTTCTTGCACACAGAGACAAGCCAAGTATATAAAATGTTGATCTCTTCTGCCAACAATGTTTTTACTTTGTATTGCCTTTTTGTTCAGACACAGTGATGATGGAAAACTGCATTTTACAATACATGTTTTATACCCGTGATGTTGAAGTGACTGTTTCGTTTTAGGGGCTTTCCAAATAATTTTGAAAACATGCATCACAATCCAGTCAATATTTTCTCAAACTGAAACTGTATCTTTCAAACAAGAAACATAATTGCTAAACCTAATCCTGCAACATTTTTTGCAAAACATTGTTCATTAAAAATGGAGTTCCTGATTGAAGGAGATTTTATGAACGACAAACTGACAGCTATTTGTTCCCTGATGGATCCATTCTTTTTGGCCAACAAGTTTACTCATCCTTTTGCAAATCACAATTTTGCTTCCAATATTAGCAGTTCCTTAGTCCCTCGTTAGGCCAGACTTCTCAAGAAATAAACAGGAAACAGGAAAAGTATGAAGAAATATATATGTGTGGCTTGAATATACTGGAAGTAAATATGGTATAGGCTTGTAATGCCTTAGAGCCTAAAGCCATACCGATGGCAGATGTGAAACTGCAGCAGCGCATCACTAAAGGAAGCGCTCTCCCTGCCAGGTATTTGTGGTGAGCTGGTCATCTGCTGGCTGACCCACTTACCTGACAAAGCGTCCTCCAGAGACACAGCAAGAGAATATTAACAACTCTCTGAAACAGCAAACGTCAGGCCTTGCCTTCATTGAAGCCTCCTGCCAGCGCCTGAGCACAGACCCACTTAAAGACTTCCTCCTGCTCTGGCCTCATTTCTATTCTTTTTTTCCCCCAATTATTTTTTTCTCAGCAATTTCGAATGTCCAATTATTTTCTCTGCTCACTGCAGCAATTCCCCACAGGAGAACTGAATGCTCAGTGGGCGTCCTCTGATCCCATGAGCGAGTCAGTTTTCTCTTTTACACCCAGGAACTCGAGAGTGGATATCAGGGATCTACTGGCCTCTGGAGGACAAAGGCCAGTCCTGCAGGTGTCATCCTAAGCACACTAGGTGTCTAGCCGCTGTAGTGCATTGAGTCCTACAACAACACAGAATCCCCCCCCCAACACACACACACCTTTTTATCCATAGGATCAAATGTACAGCAATGCAGTCTGTCCTTATCAAAGTTTGCTGAGGTAAATTATGATAAAATAATACAACTTTAGAATACAAACACCACAGATAGAATTCAGATTTAAAAAAGGAAAGTGGAAGAAAAGCTACAAATAGGCCGTTGCCTTGCCAACACAGTCAACTACCAGAGGGTGATATCCTCTAACCAGGGTTCTTTTGCACAGCATAGTGAAATTATGGTCAATCACATTGATGGGTGGTGCTGAGGACACAGTAGGTTTTGCCTTCTATGCCGTCCATAATATAGTTCAAATGTATACAAGCTTTTAAAAATCTCCCGCAGTGCAGAGTTGTATTATTATTAAATCAGTATATACAGTAAGCCATTTACAACAGTAATGTTAATTGAATTGAGACACAGAGGTGATACTACATCAAAGTGCTTAATGGCAGGCAGGTGTGGAATGAGATGCTTTCTTTAAATTAGGAATCGTTGTGATAGCAGTTCAGCCACTGGTGTTATCCATCATCAGCAGTCTAAAAGGAATAACCTGTGCAGACACTTCCAATTACCCATGGTAATAATGTACTGCAACAGGATTTGTATGGTCGCATACACACACAGTAACCTTTGTTAAAAAGAACAATGGTTAAAAAAAGAGATGCCAAATCTAATCGCCGGCTTTATCAAAGGAAAAATGTTTCACCAAACAAAATGCGAGCTCTGTCGGGTTGTATATTTAAAAGACTTCCTATTTTGAAACAAGTCCAAAGGGACATTTTCTGATCGGAATCAAAAATGTATGGTATGTTGAAAAACAATTTTTCATAAAATATTATGGTAGAGTTGCCATGACCTAGATTCAAGAAAGTTGAATTAAAGATTAAACTTTAATGTGAATAATAGTCCATTCTAATTGGACGATCTGTGTGTGTGTGTCTATATATATATATATATATATATAATATATATATATATATATATATATATATATATATATATATATATATATATATATATATCTGTTGAACATATGTTTTTTGGTTTGTTCAGCAGCCGATGAAGCCAATGATGGCAAAAAAAAAAAAACCCCAGTCGTCGGTACACCCGTTTCGTTTTGACTAATTTCTTTTTTTTTGACTTCATTTTTTTTTCATGATATACTTGAAAAGTACAGAACAGGTTGATTTGGAATAAAAGCTCAGTTTGGGATTCTTGCAAAAACAAATATAATCAGTAATCAGAACCAGGAGACAAAGTGGTTTGACAGGTCTGTGACAGGTATAAATGCAATTTTCCTAAGTTCTTTTTCAACCATCCTTCTAGTGTTCTGAATAATATTTAAACCCAGTTATTTTCCTGATTGTAATGCAGTGATCTAATGGGAGCTATGCTGGGAACTGCAAATCATTCTGTACATTACTCTAACATAGTGGTTCCCAACTCTGCCCCTCAAGGTCCATTCCAGTCCAGGTCCTAAATTATTTAATTAACTGTTAGCCTGTTGGGAACCACTGCTTAGAGGAAAAACCTCAGAATGGACCAGCGGTGTACCACAGAGATCAGTATTAGGTCCTCTGCTATTCCTAATCTACATTAATGATTTAGATTCTGGTATAGTAAGCAAACTTGTTAAATTTGCAGACGACACAAAAGTAGGAGGAGTGGCAAACACTGTTGCAGCAGCAAAGGTCATTCAAAATGATCTAGACAAGATTCAGAACTGGGCAGACACATGGCAAATGACATTTAATAGAGAAAAGTGTAAGGTACTGCACGCAGGAAATAAAAATGTACATTATAAATATCATATGGGAGATATTGAAATTGGAGAAGGAATCTATGAAAAAGACCTAGGAGTTTTTGTTGACTCAGAAATGTCTTCATCTAGACAATGTGGGGAAGCTATAAAAAAGGATGCTCGGATACATTGTGAAAAGTGTTGAATTTAAATCAAGGGAAGTAATGTTAAAACTGTACAATGCACTAGTAAGACCTCATCTTGAATATTGTGTTCAGTTCTGGTCACCTCACTATAAAAAAGATATTGCTGCTCTAGAAAGAGTGCAAAGAAGAGCGACCAGAATTATTCCGGGCTTAAAAGGCATGTCATATGCAGACAGGCTAAAAGAATTGAATCTGTTCAGTCTTGAACAAAGAAGACTATGTGGCGACCTAATTCAAGCATTCAAAATTCTAAAAGGTATTGACAGTGTCGACCCAAGGGACTTTTTCAGCCTAAAAAAAGAAACAAGGACCAGGGGTCACAAATGGAGTTTAGAAAAAGGGGCATTCAGAACAGAAAATAGGAGACACTTTTTTACACAGAGAATTGTGAGGGTCTGGAATCAACTCCCCAGAAATGTTGTTGAAGCTGACACCCTGGGATCCTTCAAGAAGCTGCTTGATGAGATTTTGGGATCAATAAGCTACTAACAACCAAACGAGCAAGATGGGCCGAATGGCCTCCTCTCGTTTGTAAACTTTCTTATGTTCTTATGTTCTTATGTTCTTATGCTTCAAGAGCTGGTTTCACAGCACATACCTTGAACTATCTCACTTAAAGTAACATTAGGTACCAGAAGTTCAAGATCAGTGTTCATCATCGGTCTGAAGTCAATACTATGTGGTCAGTTCGGCCCCATGCGTAAATCAGCTGCAAAGGAAATGCATGTACAGTATGGTGATAAAATACATTGGCTATCCCGGAGACAAAGTACAAATAAAATCACGAGAACTGAATTGCCTGCAGCAAAGAGCAATAAGGGACTTGGGAATACGTTCATGTGCTAATGAGAGCCAAGGAAATGATTACACATTTTCTTTTAGCAATTTGTTTAGTTATCAGTGCTCTGCCTCTGGGGTTAATTAAATCAGCTGTATTTGTTATCTCTGTTGACAACATTTATAAGATGAAACATCTGAGGAGCCCAAGCCAGGGTCCATTTCTTAAGTGTTAATATACAGCAGCATTAATGACTTGCAGTTTTTAGATGTGTCTTCGGTGAGGATTATTCTTCAATTGATTTATCACAGCATTTTCAGTGTTTGATTGAATCCTGTTTGAGGTAGCCACTGCGTGGTGGACTGTTTATTACAATGCACAGTATCTGAGCAACACACATCATGTATGATTGACATATGTTTGTATTATATATCTGTGCTTGACTAGGAGACATTGTGCTTCATTTACATAAACCCTTAAAAAACTGTTTGCACAGCAAATTCTGCAAGAGCTATTAATGTTGTATGTGTTAAAGTGAAAATACAGTACCTGAGATTTAGCACACACCCTGCAGAGAGCACTATGGGGACTGTAAAGACTTGTAAATTGGTGTATAAACCCTCCATGATTCACAGTACATCTCATGGCATGTTCATTAATTCACAAGCTGCTGGGTTTGAGTAAATCATTCAGCCTGAAATCTGTAACCTTTGGATAATTTATTCCACTTTATAGATGCTTAATTGATTATTTCAAATTAAATAACAAAGCATTCTAGAACCAAGCATTATTTATACACAGGGGCTCACCTAACTTTTGTCATTAGGTTCTTACATGAAAACCAGCAGAAATGGTTTGGTATCTAGGGCCACCGCCTACTCCGGCAGTGCAAAGAATTGAGATGCCAAGGATCAGGGGTGTACATTTGGAGCCAGATTCTAATGTCAGGGTGCTTCATATAGCACGAGCAACATTAAATTCTGGTGCCAAGTTTAGTTTGTTGTTATTATGTTTTATTTTTATTTATTTTTATTTATTGTTTTTATATTTTTTATTCGTTAGCAACCATAGATGCTGATAGTTTCGCATTGGGTCTGGACTACTCAAATGGTCCAAGGATTGTGTTATGTGAGGGGAGCTTGATTATGTTGGTATTTAATATTTTATCACAAGTAGGCTTTCCGGTGCTAAACTTTCAAAACAGTTTAGCACCAATTTTCAAAGCGATTTGCCAAGGATGCTGGGTTCAGGATCAGTGGTTTCAGTGGTCATCTTACACACATGAATATGCATCAGGGCAGAAAGGCGAGATCAATATTTGTTTTTTAAAATGAAAACCCACACTCACAAGCAGCACTGCTTAATGGCCTTGTCAGAGACATCAACAACGGTTTATTAAAGGGTACATCAGGACATTTTTATTTTATTGTTACACGTTCCCATGTGTTGCTAAAACTGTTTACGTAAGGTGTGTGTATTGTTTATTTATTTATTTTTTTTACATTTTGACCACCTTTTTAAACTTTTAAATTGCATTTCCTGCCTCAAGATGGCTTCCCATGTACCCGCATGTACCTCTCAGAACTACTTTTCCCATCATCCTCTTGCTCACATATGTAACTGAGATGGATTTTCCAGTGAGTAGGAAATGATGGAGAATATAGTTCTAAGAGGTCCATGTGGGTACATAGGAAGCCATCTTTTAGTGCTGTTGAACACGTTAGCTTGACAGCACAACAGTATTTGTTTAACTGAGGGAAAAAATATAATTGTAAGTAAAATGCATAAGTAAATGTATTTTTTTTTAACATTTAAATGTAACAGCTTTCAAACATTGACACCTCCTCTCACTACTGCTCAGCATCAGCGAGCTTCCACAAATACATCCCTCTTCTCTGAATGGACAGCTAAATCAAGATTCCTGCTATCATTGGTTGTTTCAAATGTCCATTAAAAGAAAATGATTAATGTTATAACCTATCGCTCTCCCGATTTTTTTTTTCTTTAATAAAACCTTGAAGCAGCCAATGGAGGTGCTAGCAGGGATGAACTTTTTAATTAATTGTAACACTCTGGCCTTAAGTGAAATATGGCAACTGGTGTTTAATTATGGTCAGCATTAGCTAACAGTTCCCAGAGACCTTGAGACTCGACAGAACAAGGTTAGGCAGGTATGGGTCACAGCTAGATAATATGCTTGACCTTGCAAGCGTGAACACCCTCGCTGTCTATAGGAAAAATGGAGCAATATGGAAGCCTGCATTTTTTTTTTTTTAGTGGTGCTTATGCCTACCTGCGTACGAGTTATGTGAACCCCTGTTTATATATAATATTTTAGGGAATCACATTTCATCAAATTTACTGTGGGGTTAAAAGTTGTGCAGTCAAAAAAAAAACTGCCTTGATGAGGCTTAAAACTAAAAAAAGTAAAACAAACACATTGTGCCGCGCCAAAAGAGTGACTGAAATGGTTTGTGGTGCATTATAGCAGCTGCCTTCTCTGTGAAATTGTCTCTGGCACACCTTCAGCATTCAAATTTACTAAACATGTGTTCAAGTGCCAAGTTTGCAGCACTTTCTTGTCTAATAGGAAAAGCAAAGTGGTAATTAATACAAATGGTTGAGATAGCAAACACATACTTTAGATCAAAATCCAATCAGAGCCCTTATAATACTTCTAAATGCAAACCCTGCAATAGATCAGTATGCTGCTTTGCTTGTTTGAGGCCATGTGAATGTCTTTTGCATTCGGTGATACTATAGATGATAAGAAATGGCAACTAAGTAAAGCAACCGAACTGACTTGCTAATTACTGTCAGCGGTTTATTCTTTGTCTTGATTCATTGAGAGACAATAAATCTTCTGCTTTCTTCTGTTTTTTTTAGGACATCAGTACATTTGTTCTGTGTTGTTTGATTGGCTGCCAGATTTACACAAATACCTACTTTTAGAAATATACCCCAGCCCCCCCACCACAACAGCACCTGCTCTGGGGGGAATAATTAATGCTCTGCGGAACAATTTGTTCTTGTACTGCTCCAAGAGTGCATTATAAATGTTACAGCAATTATTTATTGCCTTGATTTTGCATACCCTAAGCAGAATTGTGGCAAGCAAGTGCAGTGGCCTCATCCCCTTGCCTAGCAGAGCTAACAAGCAGCCCAAAGATGGATGGCAGCCAGAGAGTTAGAAAGTGCTGAGCCGTGGGAAATACTTACAAACACACACACACAAAAACTGGAACAGGCAGCAGGAAATGGAATGCCCTCTCAGCCTGTGCTTCCCAGTAGTACACAATGATAGATGCGTAGTTCAAATTACAGCTTAGTAGTTTATAAAAAAGAACTGAGAGAGAAAGGTGCTTATACTGGGCTCCAGTGAATTGGAAACAAACTCTCAGTGGCCTTGAGAAACACAGAGCTGTTTAACCCTTTGCGGTCCTGTGTTGGACCAGGTCAGACATTAACATTTTTCCTTTCCGGTCCGATGTTGGACCCTGTCTCACATCATCAAAAAGATGTCAATCACAGGTCCCTAGTCGGTTTTTCTCTGATAAAAGCAGAGAAAAGCTTTCAATGGCTGAGAGAGGCCGAGAGAAGCCGAGAGAAGCCGGAAAAACTGAGGCAGATCTGAGCAATACGCATAGTCCTTTCCCCACAGACATAACACGGACATAAACAAACAAGATGGCTGCTTCTGCATCCACCACTCAAAGAAAATTGCAGACATTTGCCACGCAATACCATTATTGAGGAGTTTAGTGATAAATCGAATGATCAGGAGATGATTTATCAGTGTGCACAACTATGAAGAGATACAGTACCAATAGAAAGTCTACACCCCCTTGAACTTTGTTCACATTTTGTTGTGCCAGTGCCTCAGTTTCATGCATTTAAATGAGGATTTTTTTCCACTTTTCCACTGTGCTTTGGGTCGTTGTCATGCTGAAAGGTAAACTTCCAGTTTCAACTTCCTTGCAGAGGCCAGCAGGTTTTCCTCAAGGACTTCCCTGTACTTTGCTCCATTCATTTTCCCTTCTATCCTGACAAGTGCGCCAGTCCCTACCGTTGAGAAACATCCCCATAACGTGATGCTGCCACCACCATGCTTCACAGTAGGGATGGTGTTCTTTGGGTGATGCGCTGTGTTGGGTTTGCGCTAAACATAACACTTTCAATTTAGGCCAAAAAGTTCCATTTTAGTTTCGTCAGACCAAACTGAGTGATTTTTGCATACTTCAAAACACGATTCAAGGTGGGCTTTCTTGAGTTATGGCTTCCTTCTTGCCACCCTACCATACAGGCCAGATTTGTGGAGTACTTGGGATATTGTTGTCACATGCACACTTTGACCAGTCTTGGCCATAAAAGCCTGTAGCGCTTGCAAAGTTGCCATTAGCCTCTTGGTAGCCTCTCTGATCAGCCTCCTTGCTCGGTTATCCGGTTTGGAGGGACTGCCTGATCTAGGCAGGGTCTTGGTGGTGCCATACACCTTCCACTTCTTAATAACTGTCTTGACCATGCTCCAAGGGGTATTCAAGGCCTTTGATTTTTTTTTATACCCATCACCTGATCTGTGCCTTTAACAACTTTATTCCTGAGTTCTTTTGAAAGCGCCTTGGTGCTTATTTTGAGTATTTGCTTTGAAATGCACTACCCAGCAGATGGAACCTACAGGAACTGCTGAATTTATTCTGAAATCACTACAATTTAACACAGGTGGAGGCCACTTAACTGTTTGATTTTTGAAGGCAATTGGTTACACCTGAGCTAATTTAGTATTGCTATTACAAGGGGGGTGGACATTTATCCAACCAAGCTATTTCAGTTTTTATTTTTAATTAATTTTCTACAAATTTCTAGAATATTTTTTTTTCACTTGGAAGTTATGTGGTAGGATGTGTAGATACATGAAACAATATATATTTTAATGCATTTTAATTCCAGGCTATGGCAACAAAAGGTGAACATTTTTGAAAGGTGAGACTTTCTATAGGCACTGTATGTGATAAATACAGGGCAGGACTGGAGATGCAGTACTGGGTGTCATGTTGATATGCAGTGCCTTTTAAACCTGTTTTGCTGATGTATGTTGATTCAATAAGCTGTGAATTATCTATTGGGTTAAAAGAGTTTACTGTTGCCATTATAATATGTGGTAGATAGAATTATCCAGTGCCTCCTTACAAGAGATTGAAAAGTGTCTTTGCTAACCATAATGGGCCTCCAAAGTGAACAAGTTATACAATCACTATATCTGCTTCCATTTAAAGTTTAACAAACAGAAAAAAGGGATGTAACTGTCCGACTCGCTTCTAAACGGTCATTCAAAGAGCAATCTGTTTTCACTTCTGTTAATTTGTGACAAGGATAGCAATTATATTCAATTATAACAGTATTGCTCAACATAATTTATTCAGCATGTCTCTCTGTAGAGGTTCATTATCATTTTATAAGGCTGTTTGTCTTTTTACGTGCATGTGTACCCTACATTTATTTTTTTTAATACCAGGTATATGTTTTCATCGGCAAATATAACTGTGTTTTATTTAAATTAAATTTAAAACATCCCTGACTGAAGTAATAGAATTGCTGTACACATGCATGTGCTTTTGAGTATTTTCCATTACTGCTGAAAACACATTTTAAGCAGACTTTCAGTATGCGTGGGTGACTCTTTTCGGTTTTTCAGTATAAACCACAGCTGTTAACAAAGACACATTGAGAAATACAGAGTATGCACCACGAGTCAGTACTGTAGCTATATTTCATAGATATCCACACAAGTGACTACAGAACTGTATTAATATTCACAGAGTACTCTGTTTATATAACAATTTTAATTTTAACCCTACGTTTAAACCTATTTAACTGCAGAATTCTGAGAATGACTTTCCTTACGCCTCGTTTCCATGGACAGCCAACTCGAGTCAACTCCAGTGTGCTCTGATTGGTCCGAATTCTCCTTGAATTCGAATTGATGGACAACTGGAGTTGGTGAAAAAGGAGGCGTTTCCATGGTTTTCCGAGTTAGCTGAGTTGTCACGTAATTTTGGGCAGGAAATACTTGCAAGTTAAAGGTCAAGACGTGAATTCGCTGCAGATGGGATTACAGTCAAATTGTCAACAATTTAAAAGATAAATCCATCTCGATATACTTTCGCATTTGTTTCATGCAGTACATATACCTCTGGGACACTGGTATGCAGAATAGGGAATGAAGTGCTGGACAAGAGAAATAATGTATCAGATGTGCAAGTGCATATGAGAAAAGCAGTGATGAAATCAATTTGCTTGAAAACATTAAAAGTAGACTAGACATTTCCACCCATCCACTCCAGCTCATCCAGAACTCCACTGCTTGCCTGGTGTTCTCTCTTCCTCGTTTCTCCCACACTACTCCACTGCTCTGCTTACTCCACTGGTCCTGATCACCACTCACATCTAGTTCAAGACTCATGTACTTGCCTACCGATGCCTTGACCAGACTGCACCCAGCTACCTCCATACCATCATCTCTCCCTACACCCCCACCGAACTCTCCTGTCCGCCTGCACTAGAAGACTGGCTGTACCTCCTCTATGCTCCCTTTGCTCCAGAGCCCGATCCCTGCCCAGTCCCTGACCACCTTCTGGCACCTCCTCAAGACACACCTCTTCAGACAACACCTGTAAAACTCAACTCTTCCCTTCTGGACTATATACTGTAGCACTCTGCCTTTAATTCACTTTAACTTGCACTGATCTGCTCCCTATTGTACTGTATTTAATCCTGCACTTAACCCAATCTGTAGCATTTTGCACTTGTATCTAACCTTGATGTAACTGTCAACACTGTTATCTGTTCTTGAACTGCCCCAATATCTAATCCTACTGTGTTTTGTATTTGCTCTTATTATGAATGAAGTCATTGTATTTTGTATGTTGCACTTAATTGTACTGTAATTCTTGATATGTATTTTTTATACAACTTTAAGTTGCCCTAGCTAAGGGCATTTGCTAATAAATAAATAAATAATAATAATAATAATAATAATAATAATAATAATAAATAATAATAATAATAATAATAATAATAATAATAATCAAAGGATTTACAAAAATCTGGAATTGATCGGATGCCCAGAGGCACGGTAAACTGAACCTGTTACTGTAGTAGGACTGTTCCTTTTTATGAAAAGCATTTTTTTTGTTTAGAAGGGTTTAATAAAGTAACAGACAAAATTGTTTATGCTAGACTTGTTAGAAAGTCTATAACAAAACGGTTGATTGTTATTGTCGATACGTTTTAGATTTTATTAAAGACACCCACCGTGCTGTTATCGCAGAGTCCAGAAACAAAACAAAATGTTAAAATAAATGAGTTCTGCACCGTATAAAACTGAGCTTTTACTAGTGCTTGCTAGTCCAACTGATTAGAAGGCCTTCTTTGTTGTTCTTCAAGTTGCTGCAGTGACGTTGTAGATGCTAGTATAACAAGTTACAGTAAATGAGATATTGTTTTAGCAGACAGATTTCTTTAAATAAACATTTATTTGAATCATTTTGGAATTAAAAGTATAAATGCAAAACTGCGTTACATTTTTCTTTGTGAACGTGCTAAGTGAAAAACGGCAATTCAAAAACGTGTGTGTGTGTGTGGGGGGGGGGGGGGGGGGGCGGCAATTTGTTGCACTTTGTGCCTTACACGGGTTACCAAGTTCATTTGAAACTGGTGTGTGTGTGTGTGTGTGTGTGTGTGTGGGGGGGGGGGGGGGGGGGGGGTATAATGTGGTTCATGGAAACGGAGGTGTGAAGGGGTCTTTGGTTAATGGAAACAAGTGGTGTGTGTGGGGGACACACACCCCCTCCCCCCCTGGTTACAGAAGTTGTCTTTTGGAACAGTGCACTGCACCCACGTGACGTGGGTAGACGGCACAGTGGTGTGTGTGTGTGCGTGGGTGTGACCACACACACACACATATATATATATATATATATATATGTGTGTGTGTGTGTGTGTGTGTGTGTGTTGCAAGTATTCATTGCTTGTTTCAAGATTCCTGTGTCATGTTGTTTGAAAACATTTCAAAGCCAATAAAAGAGTTTCGGGTATCATCTCGTGGTATTTTAGATACACAAACTGTTCTTGGCTGAAATCAATAGTATCTGGGGGATACTGTATGTTTTTGTTTTCATTTTTATCTTTGGGATTTATGTCAAGCTGTGCTTTGAAGAGGGTCCCTCCAAACCAAACAAGATTCAAAGTCAGTTTCCGCAATCCCCAGCTACAAGTAAACTCTCTTGCACACTAAAGTCTACCTAAATCATGAGTAGCAGGTGCCCAGTCCAGCTAAAGAGTGATGTATAATAAAACCGAGAAAGAAAGGGCTGTAAGTCAGGGGCCAGTCTTCACGAGAACTCAGACTTCTGAGAACGGGCTTCCAGAGGGAGACATCAGAGGAGCCCATTTAAAAACTTCTTCACAACTTCCTAAATGGAACAAGTGCTGGAAACGTGTGTACTGGTACAGTACAGTTCTCTCTCACCGACAATACAGTCTACTTGTCTATTTTCTTTTTTGTTATTATGCTACAGTGTATATATTAAACATATGTAGTGCAAACGTACAAGGACAATACTACAATAATATATGATAAACTATGGAAATATAATTTTAACTTTTTTAAGTGTTTGTAAAACAATGTATTGTTAATACAGAATAAAATGTGTTTATTAATGACAGTAATATCCTGGGCATATTATAATAGAAGTTTTACAACAAAGTTCCTATATGTAAATAGCTTGTTGTTAGGTATGACACATTATTATTTATAATCTAAATATTATTAAGCTGTGATTGATTTCATTCCACAGATGACTAAAGATCCAGGTTACGTGAATAACCAAAAGCAATCACAAATATTAAACTGAATAAATCTATTTGTTCGGGACAGGTAAATATATTCAAGCTATGAGGAACAGCTTTTCACCACAGTTCAGCCTCTAACAGTTAGAAAGCGTTTGTGTCTAGAGGTAGGATAAAAAGAACAGCTTGCGATTTCAGGGGCTGTCGTCTTTAAACCTTCACTTCACAGGAGTGTATGAAGTAGTTGCTTTATTCTCCATTCTGACTTTTCATACACTGAGAATATTTCATAGTTGTCAAACAACGCAGCTATGGAAGAAGTTGATTAGCATGCCACACAGTGCTTCTTGTAAGTCGGTTTGGAAATATAAGCTCTATAGAGCTGTATAATGTTGTAAATTGGGAATACAGTCCCTTTTAATTTCTGTTATGCTTCAATAAATCATTGATATCCATTTATAACCTTGCTGTGTGAAGTAACAGAATCAACAAAAATATGAGGGACATAGAGGTATGCAGATTTTAAAGAGGGGTGGAGCTTGTGTCTCTAAAGCAAAAATGTGAAAGAAGCAAGGAGGGAGACATGTCAGGGAGAATGTAACTAGTTAGTAAAGGTCAGTCAATCAATCAGTCAATCAATGTATTTTATATAGCGCCTTTCAAGGCAAGCCATCTGAACGGGCTTTACAAAACAAGCAAAAATTAAAACATCAGTTACGACAATTAAAATACAAAATCGCTATTTTCCATAAGCTTGGAATGTTTTTAATAGAGACTTAAATTCCTCCAGAGGTGTTTAGCTTGTTACTTTTTGGCTTGTGACACTGAGGAGAATTTGGCATAACACAAAGATTTCTCCCAGTGCTTGGAGGAGAGAGAGAGGGAGAAAGAGAGAGGGGAGAGAGAGAGAGAGAGAGAGAGAGAGAGAGAGAGAGAGAGAGAGAGAGAGAGAGAGAGAGAGAGAGAGAGAGAGAGAGAGAGAAATAAACAGTGTGAGCGTCAGTATGGGATGGAAAGAATGGGAGGGGAGAAGAACTAAAGTAACGAACAACCCCGAAGCTCCGTAGTCTACCTGCCAGGGTTGAACAGAGAGAGGCAGTGTTTGGGAGAAAGGCTTTTACACAGAGGCAGTGTGTCAGTTCGACCGGAGGAGCAAAACGAGTGGGGGTGCACAAGTTCCTGTGAAGGACAGTGCAGTACCTCAGCCCTTGTGGAGGGGAGAGAGAGATAGTGTGTGCTGGAGTAAGCCTGGGACAGACGGAGAGAGGCAGAGGGGAGCATGTGGAAGGAGGGTGAGTCTGAAGGGCTACAGACGCTTGGCATTGTGGTGGTGCTCTGCTCCTTGCTCAAACTCCTTCACTTCCTGGGATTCATCGACTTGAGCGACGGTGAGTATGCCTGACACCCTCCTCCACCACAGCGAGCTGCTGGCAGGGTGCCAGAGTGCAGGCTGCTGACAGCTCCAAGAGCATGTGCTATTGACACTGTTGACTGGCACAGGTGAAGGTGTTTGGGTGTACATAATTCTTATTTGTATTCTTAAAGGACTGTTGGATGTGTAAAATATATCATGGTGTACAAAGTATTGATAGTCTGTTAACAGTTACAGTATATAAACTATTGACTGTTACAGTTTTGGACAGGAAAGGTATACTTACTGACTTACTGACTGGCGTATACAGAAGCAACAAATGCATTACAGCTTCAGGTGTATTCATTAGTGTGTTTAGGTAAAGGTGGCTACTGTATATACTGACCCAAGAATCAACAATATTATAGCAAAGGTACTTGATATGATGGTGGCTGCTCTATCCAAAAAAAAAAAAGAAAAAAAAAAGTGAAATAAATAAATAAATAAATTAACAATTTCTGCAGTACCATTATTTTACCTTACCTAGGCAGAGCCTTCGCTGTGCCTTGCAAAAGATGATGAATGTGACCTACTTCTGTTTAACGAATTTTCTGAAAATGAACAGTAACAAAGCTCATGCCTCACTGCGGATTCATACATACACTGTATGCTGATTTTTTTCAATTGCCATAGGAACTATGTTTGTACCTGACTCTGTAACTGTGTAGAAGTATATCTATATTGAATCATTGGTTCTTCTAATCATGAGGATATTTTAAAAAACAAACATAAAAAAAATAACAGGGTTGACCTGCTATTCCGTGACCTTGAGGTGAAAAGTTTCTCCTCAATTCTTGAAATGAAGCTTAGTCAAATGACTTACTACATTAAGAACTCACCTAAAATAATGTAATTAAATACAAATTGACTGGACTTCCCTCTCAGTAACTTTATTTAAAAAATACAACAATACACACACACTCATACATAGCTTCTGCCTAATCCTGAGCCAATCAACGTAGAATGTTGGGTCATCATGTGTTGGCATATTAAAAAATAAAATAAAAAATGAACAAATCAATTAAATGAAAAGTCAGAGCATGAAAATTAGAGAAAAAAAATATTCTAGAAACTGAAACACAAAAATGTATTAAAATAACTGATTGGTTTAGTCGCCCCGGCCCATCTCGACCATCGTCATCAACTTCAACTTAGGAATCACGATCGTGGTGTGAATGAAATGTTAGTAAGTGACATTCCTCATCCTGTGGCAGATATCCTGGATCTTGTGGCAGCTATTCCTGTTATTGAGCAACAATTACAATAGGCTGATCCATATGTCCTCTTTAATATTATTATTTAGCCGTGGCCAGTAGATGGAGCTACACATGTATAACTGCTTATTGTTTGAGGGTAGTCCTTTTATTTCATGAAACAGAAAGTTATAGAAAAAGATAGCACCGTAGTAGTGAAGGTAGAAAGTTCATCTGCATGTTCATTGACATGTCAAGTCTGCCAGATTGGATATATTAGCTCAAGGAGCTATATATATATATATATATATATATATATATATATATATATATATATATATATATATATATATAAAAAGATTTTAATATTTTTATACAATAACAATTAGACAACATTTAGACAACAATACAGATCCGAGGTCCCAGGCACGAGGCTTAACCAAGCTTGTGTACTGTGGTAACCATGGAGACTACATGCCCACAAGAGGAGAAAGGAGCAACTGTTCAACCAATTGTATTGCCGTGAGGGTGTTGGCAATTTGTGTTTCAACCAATTGGCACTAAGCAATGTGCAAGGGCGGGTGTTCTTGTTTTCAACCTATCAGTGATCGTATGAGCACCAAGCGCCGCGAGAGACAGTTTACTTGATGCTTTCGCTAACTGTGATGCCTGCGAAACTTTAAAAGTACATATCTAACTTACTTGATGTGCTAACTGTGATGCCTGATGGCAAACTTTAAAAGTACATTGTCTAACTATAGAACATATCTAACTTTTATTATAGTATTTGCATAGCATATATTTATAAATTCTGTGATGTGAATAGAAAATATATTTTAATTGAAGCTGCGTATTTGTTGCTAAACAGAACAATTGCGTTGCATGTTTGGTTTTGCTAAGATCGTAACTATTACTATTGCATCATAAAGAAAATACAGCATAAGGATTATACCTTTCTACCTCCATGCAAACATGTTCTTAAAAATTGTGTGACATACCAGTGGCTTATGAAAATAATATATCAAATATATTTTTTTATATATATATATATATATATATATATATATATATATTGTGTTGATCTTGGTTAACGCAGGCAAGCTCATCACACAGGGTGAGGAGGACGCGAACCCGGGCCCTCTCTCACTAAAGCATAGCGCCTATACCACTGTACAAAAGAGCTGGTTCCTTTGGAAGGAGCATATATATGTCACCTACCAGCCCTGCTGCTGCTTTCCTTTGTGCACACTACAATATATTATTTTAGTTAAAGCTGCCAAATTCTGTTTTTATGTAGCATATGCCTGCAAACTACTGTATTGCTGAGGGTTAAATATTAATTAATTTAGCTGATTGAAGTGTTTCATATGAAATATTAAGCAGTGTACATTTTAAAACAAACTATTATGTTTGTTTTAAAATTGATGTCATCAAGGTCCAAGGACCAAAGATGAGAGTTCCTGTCTTAAGCAATGACCAACAGACACCTGGAAAGTCTCTTGGCCTTGAATCTCACTGTTTAGGACAGTCAACCTTTGGCATCTCTGTCTTGCACATAAAAGCTTGTTAATGTTACCTTGGCTATTACCTCCTAAATGCCTGTAATAATAACATATTAGGCTACTGAAATAAATAACAAAACACATTGTACATTGTATTCCAGATATAGCTGTAGGTCTCCTGTGGTTGAAGTACATTTACAGCAAACAGTAAAACAGTCCAGTCACCTGTTTTTAGTTCAGTAATTAAAATTGAACATCTTATGTAAATTCCTTATTTTATTCTTACTAAGTACCATCACAGCCTCAACCTGGGCCGGTGCACTTTAAAATGCCAGGACCGGTTTTTAGTCCCAGTCCGTCACTAAGCTTAGTATACCACTTGTGATAGGTTGACCTCTCCCCTGTCACATTATTAGGGTATATTTTGTGTGTCGATTTTGTGTTTAAAATTCGCTATCCCGGCATCATGTGAGCTGATAGATGTGAGCATGTGGTTGGAATGAGGAGCCTTGATTGGTTGGCCAATTAATTAATCGTTTGGTTAAATAATCCATCTGATATATATTTAAAAGGCTGCAGAAAGTCCAATTAGGGTTGGTAGGCTATAGGAACAGAGTGTATTTTAAGCTGCTCCAGCACTAAAATTAGTGCTACTATGTGTTGATAAAAGAACTGTTTGCTGAAGGTAAGAGCTCTAAAGCTAAGGAGCCTGTTTATGTGATTGTATCTGTATCAAAAGAAACTTAACCCACTTTACAATAACCCGAAGACAACAATAAACAACTGTGAACAGCGATAAAAAAAGAGAGCAAAAACACTGAACTTTAATCAGTAGTTTGACACCTGCCTTCCTACCCGACCTTCGACCATCCTGACACCTATGTGACAATGACCTCCATTAATGAGATGTGTAATATGAAGAATGCATAGACAGGAAGCATAGTTTTAGCTTTGCATGGAGCCAGAAAATAAATAATTTTTTTTTTTTTACTTTATTCATGTTGTGAAACCTGATAAAAAAAAATACACAGTTATTGTGGAGAGCTAACTGAACATGTTACACAATATTGAAATACATAATTTTCTTTCAATTGCTGTCCCTCTCTGTCAGTGGGGACGGTACTCTTTTCCTATTAATTCTTGATGAGGCTTGGTTTTGCAATGCGCTGCATAGGCAGGATGTGAGGAGCCTTTTTTGTGGTTCCCAGAGCATAGCTCTCCCCCACAGGACACTTCTAATTAGAGAGAGTTCCACAGAGACAGCACCACACAGACCTCACCTCTTCAAAGGGAACCTGCTTAGCTCCCATTTAGCACCACTTTGGAAAGAGACTTTTTGTTTTGCTGAATCCTAGTATTTGCACACTTCACTCATAAAATCAAAACTGCACTAATGTTTGTATAAACGTAGCCCCTGATTTACTAGAACAGTCTGAGCTACGGAACTGCTCTGAAATTTTTTTTTTTTTTTTACTTTTAAAAAGTATATCTTTAAACTGAAGAAACTGGAACATTTCCAACCAACAAAAAAACAAAAACAAGCACAAATAAGGAATATATACATTGCCAAACAGACACCACCTAAACTCAATCTAATCCTGATCCAAACAGTCAATACACATTAATATGTATTAACATATGACAGTATGTGCTTTATAGCTGTGTGTATTGTCGACCTACAGCAAAAATTGCTTTAATTTATGGCAAAGTGATGTTAGTGGTATAGTCATGTGTTATAGCTACTTTCACTAATCATTATTTCTGTTCCAATACTTAAATGTTATGTTAAAGAAAACTTAATGGAGATGGAAACATGTTTAGATCAAATTCTAAAAATCTTGGGAGAGGCTTGTTTGTGTTATGCCTGGGGTAAGTAAACCAGCACACCGGTGAGTATAGTTAAGGGATTTATTTTCATTGTTGATTTGCAAGGCCCAATTTTTGGCACATTTTTCATTTGCAACTTTCAAAAGAACACAAATCCATTCTGGTTGGTCATAGCCGATAGGCACTGCAGCAGTAGAGGTCAGCGTTGAGGGCAAACTCCCTTTACTCAGTCATTTTGGTTTTCAGTAGCCTTCTGTACATCGTGAAAGTGTCCATTTTACAACTGACCTTTGAAGAGAGACTCTTAAACTTTTTTCACATTTTGTTGTGTCAGGTATTTAAATGAGGATTTTTTTTCCACTTATCTACACATCATACTCCACACTGTTAAGGGAAAAAAAAGTTTTTATTGAGAAAAAAATGTATATATTAAAAATACACAACTGAAAGATCATAATTGGATAAGTCTCCACCCCCTTGAGTTAATACTTGGTGGCAGCACCTTTGGCAGCAATTACAGCTGTGAGTCTCTTGGACAACTTTGCACACCTAGATTTGACAATATTTGACCATTCTTCCTTACAAAACTGTTCAAGCTCCATCAAGTTCCTTGGGAAGCGTTAATGGACAGCAATCTCCAAGTCAAGCCACACATTTTTGATTGGATTTAGGTCGGGGCTCTGACTGGGCCACTCAAGGACATTTACCCTTTTGTTTCTTAGCCACTCCAGTGTAGCTTTGGCTGTGTGCTTTGGGTCATTGTCATGCTGAAAGGTAAACTTCCATCCCAGTTTCAGCTTTCTTGCAGAGGGCATCAGGTTTTCCTCAAGTACTTCTCTGTACTTTGCTCCATTCATTTTCCCTTCTATCCTGACAAGTGCCCCAGTTCCTGCTGATGATAAGCATCCCCATAACATGATGCTGCCACCACCAGGCTTCACAGTAGGGGTGGTGTTCTTTGGGTGATGCGCTGTGTTGGGTTTGTGCCAAACGTAACGCTTTGCATTTAGGCCAAAAAGTTCCATTTTAGTTTCATCAGACCACAAAACTTTTTGCCACATGACTACAGCATCTCGTGAATGTTTTTTTGCATACTTCAAACGGGATTCAAGATGGGCTTTCTTGAGTAATGGCTTTCTTCTTCCCACCCTACCATACAGGTCAGATTTGTGGAGCACTTGTGATATTGTTGTCACATGCACACTTTGACCAGTCTTGGCCATAAAAACCTATAAAAGCCTCTTGTAAAGTTGCCCTTGTCCTCTTGGTAGCCTCTCTGTTCAGTCTCCTTCATGCACGGTCATCCAGTTTGGAGGGATGGCCTGATCTAGGCAGTGGTGGTGCCATACACCTTTCACTTCTTAATAATCATCTTGACCGTGCTCCAAGGGATATTCAATGCCTTTGATATTTTTTTTTTTTATACCCATCCCCTGATCTGTGCCTTTCAACAACTTTGTCCCGGAGTTCTTTTGAAAGCACCTTGGTGCTCATTGTTGAGTCTTTGCTTTGAAATGCACTTCCCAGAAGAGGGAACCTACAGGAACTGCTGAATTTATCCTGAAATCATGTGAATCACTACAATTTAACACAGGTGGAGGCCACTTAACTTGGTATATGATTTTGAAGGCGATTAGTTACACCTGAGCAATAGGTGAACAACAGATTATTAAACACAGTTAAACTCCCAATTGAAAGACTTTGGTAGTCCTGGTGTTAATGGTGGGTTATAGCCTATAAATGACAACTGCTTTGTCGCTCCTTATGAGTGATGAACTCTGTGCAGACCAGGAGCTGGAGCGAGAGGAAATGCGTCTCCCTGACAACGGGACACTGAACACTTTGGCAGTTACAATGATGGCCCTAAGAGGCTGTTATGATGGAGCCTGCTGAGCAACGTCAGATATAATTAATCTGTCTGTACAGATAGAGCTGAGAAACTGGGAGACAGTGTTGTATAGGATTAGAGCTAGGAGACTGGAAGGCAGGGTTGTGCAGTGATTAGAGCTGATGGACTGGGAGCGGGTTTGGTCAAGTGGTTATAGAGCTGAGGAATTTAGCTGCAGAAAGGCATAGTGGTAAGAGCTTAACGACAGGGAGGTATAGTGGTTAAAGTTGAGGGACTAGGAGGCTAAGTGGTCTAGCAGCAATGAGAGTTAAGGGACTAGGTGGTAGTGTGACCTACAAGTGAAAGTTCAGGAATTTGGAGGGAAAGAGCAGCCGTCTGAAGTATTGTTGTCCCCAGTCTCCTCCAGTAACACTGGTCCAGCTGCTTCATCCTTCCTGTTGCTTCAATTTTCATTTATAAATGTCTCCTATTAATAGTATTTAATAAATCATTCCTGAAAAATGATTATTCATTTAACAAATTGGAGTTTCTTCTTGCTACCAGTCACCCTTTCAAAGTCTGTTCAGTTTTAAGTATTTACCTTTTGTAAGTCTGCATTTGTTGTTACTTTAGTGTCAAGATAAATCTACTGTATAGTATCACATTTTGGAGTTCTTTTTATCACAATACCTGACGCTTGGGTTCTCATTACTACGTTCTCTTCAATTTGTTGATGTGATGGGCATTATGTTGTGGGATGCATTAACCCTTAGCGGTCCATTTATTCAGCGCTTGTCAGGCGTGTCAGGTCCAATTTATTTTCACAAGCGCTGTTATTTTACACATGCTGTTTAATTTTTTTTCTTTTCAGAGTAAAACAGGTTTAAAAGGCATTGAACAGCAAAAGGACTCTCAGTACTGTATCTCCAGCCAAGCCCCATCTCTTGTCCACTGTATTTTTCACATACTTCTTTTTAGACATGCATACTGATAATCCTTTCCTTATCACTCGTTTTATCACCAAGCTCCTCAGTAATGTGATCCAAGTCATTATTTTAATACTATAACATCTCAAAAAGTTCTGCAAATGTCTGTGATATTCTTTCAGCACTGGATGCAGAAGCAGTTATTTCCTTTGTTTAAGACTGTTATCTCTGTGGTGCATAGGGCTATCCGACATAGGACCGCAAAGGGTTAAAGTTTCTCCTGTCTGTGAGATCAGATGAAGTTCAAAATTATTGTGCGTTTACATAGTAGTTACTTAGTAAATACATGTGTTTATACATATGATTATAATGTTATTATGTATAGTTACAATGTTCTAAATGTGTAATTTTGTTTGCATGATATAACCTTAACTCTAACTCTAACCCTAACTCTAAACCTAACCCTAACTCTAAACCTAACCCTAACCCTAACCCTAACCCTAACCCTAACTCTAAACCTAACCCTAATTCTAACTCTAAACCTAACCCTAATCCTATCTCTAAACCTAACCCTAACCCTAACTCTAAACCCCTTAATCCTATTCTGTATTTACATACAGTATTTTTGTGCAAACATTGCACATATTAAGGACATTGTAACTATGCATAATAACACTGTAATTATGTGTAAGTACACATGTGTTTACTATATAACTACTATGTAAATATATTAGTAACATTATAGACATTATTGACATTTAATGTGAATTGTTACCAAAACTATAACCACAAATGCAGGAAGAGCCAATCTCTTTTGCATAGTGGTGAAGGCGCTTGCTTGCAGTCTGGGCTGGCAGTCCCTAGTTCTTTATACTGTATTGTACCCGATAGCTCTCACATCTCCAGTATTGAGCTCTTTCTACAACAGCATATTGAATTTCTTGCCCTCAGACCACCGGTGGTTGAGTTTATTGGATTGTGCTTGCAGGATCATCTGTGTAAGAGTTCTCCACTGGGAAGTGTTTCTGTAGCTTTTGTGGTTTTAGACACAAATGAATGTTTAATTGTGCAGTAAAACTGAAGCAGTGGCTGTCACCAATGCCTCCAGGAGCTGAAAGTTTAAACCAGAAGCAATGAGAAGGAAGGCAGCATGGATTTATTAGCCAGGGAATCAGCAACATCGAGCATTTAAGCATGAATAAAACATCCAGGAAACCAAAATGTTCTACTCATTCCTAAAACATGCTTAAAAGTGTGATGTTACAGATTCTCTGGATAATTAATGTTGTTTATTTGTATTTTTATTTATTGGTATTAATTAAATGATTGTTATCCAGAAAGTGCTCCTCCTGTGCTAGCATTGTAACAGAGTGTGATTAGATCCTCTTCCACCATCGGGTTGTTAAAAAGACGCTATTCCCAGAGGTTATTTAAAGAATATATTTCAATTGAGTACCTGCTAAATTGTGCTTGTATCTTTACTGAAATGCTAGAGGAGTAACAGAGAGCCATTTTCCTTCCAGAATTTATTGAAATAATGTTTAGTAACACTGGATTAAGTGTATGTAACTATGTTGCTATTACAGTGTAATTACACATGGAGTTACATAGTAATTACACTGTTAAATACATAGACACATGTGGAAATGCATTGTAATTGCAAAACACTATAACTGATAGCATTTTCTTTTGTAATTAAGAAATGTTTTTGCATTTTTACTACGCCATATTTGTTGTTACTGTATTATTTCAGTTTAACGACATTGTAGTTCGAGAAGCTTAATATAAAGGGAAACTAAACAATTGTGAAATAAGCCAACACTTTTTTTAAAATTTAAAACACAAAAACAAAAAAACTAACAATGTTTGTGAATAATCTTTTTAAATCAGCTTTTTGAATGCGGACTACTGTGGTTACACTGACAATCAGATGGTGGCAATATTACATAACATTTAGGGAAACTCAATTTACAGTTAAATAATAACAAGCATGTCTGTTGGTTGATTTCATTTCATATAGACTGTACTGTACATATAGATGATCAGTTGTTTTGACTGATGTAGAGCGCTAGTGGAAATGAGTTATTACAACTCGAAAGTTCTTCTTTGCAATCTCAGATTAATAAATTAATCTCTGACTTCTGCTTTCACCTCTTTTCCTTCTCTTCAGCACTAGGACTGGTCTCCACTTCTCGTCTGACTCCCACTGCCCTGATTCGTTTTTGTTCAGTCCCCCTCACACTCTCTCCTCTCTCTCTCTCTCTCTCTCTCTCTCTCTCTCTCTCTCTCTCTCTCTATCTGTCTAGACAAGGTGGAAGATGACTTAGAGATGACGACGGTGTGTCACCGGCCTGAGGGGCTGGAGCAGATGGAGGCACAGACCAACTTCACAAAGAGAGAGCTGCAAGTGCTCTATCGTGGCTTCAAAAACGTAAAAAAAAAACACACTCCTTCCCTTGACACATCCCTCCAAATTCACTACTCTCCTTCCCATGCTTTCTTCCTTATTTCCCTTCTTCCATTACTTCTGTACTGTCTTTCCCTTTAACTTTCCTTACACCTTTCATCCCTTTCTCTTACACCCACCCCCTCCCTCTCCCACTTCCTCCATCCCTCTCTTCTCTCGCTCCCCTTTTTTCTCTTCAATTGATTTCTTACGTGCCGCAGTTCCTGTTATTGCCCTGACCCCCGTGTTCTCCCTGACAGGAATGTCCAAGTGGTGTTGTCAGTGAAGATACATTTAAGCAGATCTACGCACAGTTCTTTCCACAGGGAGGTGAGTGCCATTCCGCTGTGGTTGCCAGGATACAGGACTCTGGAATATAGTGGGCTACTAAAGACAGCATGATGTACTGAACTATAAAGCAACACGTGCCAGTGTCAACACCTAACACTGTTTCTAATTGCAGATGCCAGCATGTACGCACACTATCTCTTTAATGCCTTTGACTCTGCTCACAATGGATCTGTCAAATTTGAGGTAAAAACTAAGACAGTTGCTCAATTGACTATGTATCTGGCTATTTGTGTTTGTGTTTTATGGCCTTGTTTCATTTTTTGACAGAATCTTACATCTGTTGACTTGTTGAACCATAGTCCCAAAAGGTTTCAGTAACACAATTTCACTCCCGACCATGGAGAACACCTCCATGCATTCTTCTGAAATGAGCCAGCGCCTCTCATCACTGCTTTAAGTCTGTCAGGCTCCAGGGGGTCACAGAAGCTCTAATGAAACCCTGTGAGTGAGCTAGCTGCTGAAGTAGTATGTTTGGTGATTTTACACCTTGACCCTTAGGGTCTTGAAGCAGCACCAGTGGAACCAACAGCATTCACAACACTTAGCATTCAGTCTGTTTCAGGAAAATCTTGCTCTCTGTTTTTTTTTTATTTCTCTCTCCACATAACAATAACAGCACTGACACTCGATCAGCAAACTCCAGCTCTGAGACTGACTGGCTGACTGTGTGTGTAACTGTTGGCTTACACTGGAAAATATCACCTCCTTTTGATGCAGCTCCCTTTCAAGGCATTTTCAGATACTCAGCAACCTAGTTACAACATATAGTACAACTGCTGTAATGCATGGGAGGATAATATGTGGAATATATGAGGTTAAACCCATACTATCTAGACTACCACTATTAACTACAAAAAAACTAAAAAATCCCTTGGCATTATAATTTAGATCCTTGGTGTAGCAGAACAAAAGTGAACCACTAAGCAGCAGTTAAAATGTCTGTCTAACTTAACTATTTTTCCTGTTCTGTACTGAAGATGTTAGAGTTCAGAGTTTGTTGTTAAGGTCTGTTTGTGCTCCTGGATTGTTTTAACTGGACTGTCTGCCTGTCTGTCTCTCCACCAGGATTTTGTGACAGCTCTCTCAATCCTGCTGAGAGGGTCAGTGAGGGAGAAGCTGAGCTGGACCTTCAACCTGTATGACATCAACAAGGATGGCTACATTAACAAGGAGGTGAGAAGCACCATTCCATTCTCTGAGTCCCACCCTCTGTTATACGAAGGACTGAGACCTGCCTTTCATGCATCGCCTTACAAACTCAACCCTCCCTGTGAGGTGCTGAGGCCGAAGTCTCCATGGTTACAGCTAGAGGGTTGAAATGCACCCGATACAGCTGTATTTCCAACCCCCACTGTATTTTTTTTTTTATTAGAGTTTAACCTGATGTTACCTAAAAATGTTGACAAAAAATTAAGCTTTTCAAATCCCTTTAGGACTGTCTAGTAGCCAGTATAAATACAGAAATATTCACACTGTAACTAATGGACAGGATCCTTTTTGTCTACATTCATGGCGAAGGTTCCTTTTAGAACTAGAATGGATTTGTTAAAATAGATCTACAATAGACCAGATGGACCTTGTTCATGTGCGGGTTTCATTCTGTATCCGCAGGAGATGACTGACATCGTGAGAGCCATTTACGACATGATGGGCAAGTACACATACCCAGCGCTGAGGAGAGACGCACCACGGCAACATGTCGATGCCTTCTTTCAGGTCAGCAAGCACTCCAAACACACCCTTCATCAACTGTAAAAAAAGAACAAAAAATTAAAAACACAAATAAATACACGCGATGGAATGCAAAAGTGTGGTAAGCTATGCATACATACACTCCCACACACAATCACAGTTACAATAGCAGTGCTTTCTTCTGGTTGGCTGCTGTAACTATGCAGGACTGTCTCTCTGTTTTCTCCTTTGACAGAAAATGGATAAGAACAAAGATGGAGTTGTAACATTGGACGAGTTCATGATGTCTTGTCAAGAAGTATGTTTCTTTTTTCTTCCTGTTGGTTTCTTTGTATCTCTATTGCACCCAAGGTTTCACGTCAAACCGACTCTGACTACCTCGTGGATTAACATTTCCCACTAGTGTCTCTACAGGGTAGTGCCACATAATTCAAACAGTTCTTGATCATCATTGTTGTCCACATGAAGCAGACAATCACAGTAGCACCCTCTAGAGGTGTCCTGGTGCATGCTGTTATAAGGAGTAAACTCAGCATGAAGGACTTTAAGGGATCCGATTTTTACTTAAAATTAAGCAGAATTACGGGACACTAGCTATAAGTAAATGCTGACTCTGAAACATGTTGGTTTGGTGGTATTTTCGGAAGGTAAATCTTTCTCTTATCTTTCTCTCTGTCTCTCGCAGGATGAAAACATCATGCGATCCCTGCAGCTCTTTGAGAGTGTGATGTAAGAGGGAGGACGGGCGGTTCAAAGACCATGAACTTTGTATTTGATCCTGAGTCTGGGGCTGAGGCAGGAGTGAACTGGGACCCCCTTCCACCCTGGTGGAGAGCCCAGGACACCGCTGTTTATTCACGGGGGTGGGGGGCCCTGGACAGACCCTGGAGACTCAGGGGTTGGGTGGGGTGGGGTTGGGGGTTCAGAGCTAGAGGTCTGAGGACTGGAGTCTCCTGTCCCACTTTTTTCTAATGCATGTTGTTGTTTTCTCGGTTTGTCAGGAGGACAGGCGTCATGGGTGAGTGGGTGAGTGGTACTTTCATTTTTTTTTTCAACTTTTTGTTGCCTATAGCAAACAAAGAAATAAAAAAAAATAAAAAAAATGCCAAGCAAAAATCAAGCTAGCAATCTTGATTATGGGCTGCACTGTAAGACAATCCTACACTGTTCAGTGCTTAGCCAGTTCTTTAAAATATACAGCTGATATCAGGATGCCACTTTGTAATGTTGCTGTGAAGAAAACAGAACAATGAAAAAGGTATAGGCAAATAATGAGCAACAGGCTGTCGCTTTTCAACTGCAGCAGTTTAAGTGGAATACTGACTTTCTGACCACTCTGTATATAAAGGCAAACATGAAAGGTTTGCAATGCCAAAATGGCTTTGTAGCAATACTCGTCCTTTAAAACTGTGCTTGTTTTCAAACTAGCTATATAAAATATTGCAGCTACGGGTAAATAAAGCCATTAAATACTATTTTACATTTTTAAAGTCAAATTGCAAAATGATTTTCAAACTTTGTGAAGCAGACATTGGAACTTAGTAAATCCTAGCCTTATTATGAAGCCCTGTGCTTTATTTGATGCCTTATTAATGTTAATTAATACTGTGCATTGAGTTTAGGAGCCAGGGCCACTTGGCAGTTACACTGTAGGCTGATTGTGCAACTACATACAGTCACAGAGCCGTACTTCTGTCTGACACTCCTGTTTGTTAGCGTCAGTCCAGTTCCTAGTGTGCGCATAAAAGAACAGCAAAATAGGCGTGCGAGAGCATGATGGGTTTCAGGGCATCTTGTCCTCAGTAGTAAATAAAAGCATGAAAAAAAACTAGGGAGGGTAAAATAAAAATGTGAATGTCATTTTATTTTCTGCTCTACTATTTAGCCGTAGAATTATTTTTAAGAACGCACCTGCATGTTGTTTGGATAATGACATGGCTGTCGACAGCAAGTCCTCGTGATTACATCTTGAAACATTCAGTTACAAGTTAGTTGGTAGTACGGATACAGTGTGTATGTTATGTGGGTTTGTGTGTATGCTTGCAGGCACGTCTCATCCACTTAAGACTTCCACCAAACAAAAGATTGACACCACAGTGATTCAGAATCACAAATTACAATTTAAAGTCGGATGGAGCAAAAAATGTGCGTGACAGAGGATTTTAATGGGAGGAGGCAGTTATTACTCCTCAGTGACGTTTAGCTTCTGTGATCCACATCTTTACCACATGAGGAAATAGATATATAGTGTAATATTAGTAGCATTGTTGTTATGCTGTATATTAGGATTGACTTACAACATCATTGATGTGATGCAAGTCGATCTGGTTCAGTGCCATATCTGTCTGTCACCATTGCTTTCAATTGCCTTAATCAAAGCTGCTGCTTTGTAATGCACTGTCAGCAGTTGACAGACCTCATACTGGCAAGAACAGAGCCATGAAGCTTTCTGAACTGACCAAGTATGAATTTTGCATTGAAACCGCATAGTTCTATAGTGAAAAGTGCTATTTTATTACATTTCATTGTTTATTCAATTACAAAATCTATATTTGTGCATGTAATTAATGGCTTTTTGTTAATGAATGCTACTTTATTTATGCTTAATTGATTTGTTTCCTATGCATACACCTGTTTGTAACAGACCACCTCAATATTGCTGGTCTGTTTTAGCACCTTTAGGTTTTAAAAGAAAATGTTCTGCCGCTGATTTTTTTTCTCATGAATATGAAATAAAATAAAGCATTGTCTAAAGATGTGCCTGTGGGCATGTGTCGGCAGTATATATAAAAGCATGGATGAGCGGGAGTGTTTGCCTGTGTTTCAGCTGAAAGAAGCCAAGCTCTGTTCATATTCGTTAGATGGTCATATTGTAATTCAAAATCCCCCCCACCGCCCGACTGTCCACCCGCCCAAAACCACTCCCCCAGAAGCCACAGTCTGACCTACTGAACAAATCGTTTCCTGTGTTTATAAGTATGTTTGTGTAACTTCCTGTGGGTTTTGTGTGGTCCTGTCTTTTGTTCCAACAAGATGTTATTATTTGTTTCAACACTGGTAAAAAAAAAAAAAACTCCACCAATCCACTAAAACCTGAGACTGGAAATCATATGAATATTACTAGAGTTCTGTTAGAGAAAATACACCATTCTTAACATTTTGATTAAATTGTTCAAATAGTACTTTGGGTACTTGGTTCATGCAAGAAGTAGTGCGCCCAAACAATTTAGAGTTGCCTACAGTACTAAACATTACTACTGGCACCCTGCATTATAAGAAACTGTTGGCTATGCTATTGAGAGTGGGTTGGGTTTTGCCTCTTTGTCTACAATCTATAGTCCCTGTCTGTGTCTATGTGGTAGTCAGTTTGTGCTCTGTCCTGGAGGTGACCATCTGGTTTCTCTGAACAACGATATTATTATTGAACACTGTGAGCCTCTCAGACAAAGAAAGAAAGAAAGAAAACCTGTCCATGAGAGTTTAGGAGTCCAAGCCATGACAACACGTTGAGAAATACTCTTTCAGAGGTTGTAACCCCACCAATACAAACCCAGATGGGGGATTTCAAACCAGTGCGATCCCATCAGCTTCATCCACTCATCAATGGTTTTGGTTAATTCACTGAATGAATCTAAAGAAAAAAAATGTATTTTTTTTCCTGCTGAGATGTTGTACAAAGAATATTTAACAATAAACTTTTGAGAGAACTTTTCGGTGTGTGTTTGTAATTGTCATTATATTATTATTATTATTTTTTATTATTCAGATGAGTCATGCAGGTGTGATGGTTTATTTCTGAATTGCAGGCTTGTGCATTATCAAACTGTCAATCTTATAAAAAAAAAAGGATAATACAGTACAGCACTGTACATACAGTCCTTCCCTGTGTGCTTATGGTGTAATTATATCTGTTGTCCACTGGATGTCACTAAAGAACAGAGAAGAGTATGTTGCAGCCTGAATCTGATGGCAGCAGAGCACGAAATAGAACTGGGACACTCGCAATCCCTTATCACTTACCACAAGGGCACACTGTATCCCAGTCCATCAGCTCTAACCAGTAGACTACACAGTATGCAGAGGAGCTAAGAAAAATACATAATTAAATAGCATTTGAATCAATAAATCCTATAGAGGTTATCAATGTAGCCTGTCTTGTACCATTCTCGGAAAATGATACACAAATGAAATTTGTCACTGTGCCGGTGAGCGATCACTGTCATTACATATATTTCACAGCAAAGTAATGAGTTCATCTTTGTAACTAGAAGGGCTAGCCCTCTTGGAAATAGAGTCATTATTCATCTCCTTTGCTTTCCTATCCACATAAAGCATTAAGTGTGCGTGTGCTTGGTTTGTGAAGGGTTTTTAAACTTCACATGTTTATGCACTATCCATGCACTGAGGAAATAGTGGAATAACTAATTGTGCTAACTTGTATTTCATAGAACCAGGCTGACACCTTGTGGCAAAGGGTAGAGCAGGTACAGTAATCCAATGATACAGAGTACGGGTGAAATATTCTCTTGTATTTATAATCCAATGGTTTGATGACAAAGCAGTACATAATAGAGGGCTGACGCTCTATGTACAGCTGGAAGAAGCTAGTAGCAACTGTAAAAAGAGCACATATAAGACCCGGGAGACCCGTAATTAAATAGACAGCAATACTCAATCGATGCTATGCAGTCCGACTCATTATCAATATATAATATATTACAGTAGGATTCACAGTACATAGCAAGGGGTGCACATTGTAATTACTGTTAAAGAAATGCGTGACAGTAATACACAGATTGGTGATGATGCATTTCTGGATATTAACACTGGAAGACTCTGCCTAGTGAATTTTAGATTAGTTTAGTTGCGTGCAATGTTTTTGCTGTTTTTCTTGAGAGGGGGGAGAGATTTCTTACCTAATCTCACAGATTCATTGGCGATGCTGCTGCCGTGCTGCACAATATACAAGCTTTAAAAGAGTCAAAGGGGAAGATAATCACCAATGAGAGGGTCACCTCAGGCATTGTGTTCATAATCAAAATTTAGAATGGTGTAATCGTTAAAGATTGGAAGACGTAATCTTGAATATCAAACTTTCGAGGCTGGGGGTTAGATTGTTACAAACGTCATGTCACAAGTCAAAAAGCCAGCTGTTGTATCCACATCACAAAATTTGAAATATCTTTTAATTGTAGATGCAGTCAGTGAAGTACAGTACATGTGCTAGTTACCATTAGCAATGTGAATTAACCCTTGATTTATTGAATTACGATATAACAAGGCAGAACTGTGGTGCTGTGGCACTATCCATAGCCGCTCGATGTTAATCTCCCGTTATAGGTTGCAGTGACAGGAATGAGAACCAGCAACCCCATTGCTGCTCCCGAAGAAGGGCTCTACAGCAGAAATTTCTTCCTTTTTTTATATAATTGTATTAGATTTTTAAACATACCGCGGAAAAATAACAAACATAGCTCCTAAATTACTGACTCTTTCTGTTTTTAAATCAAGATTGAAAATATATTTTTACAAAATCTCTTTTTTATCTAAGTTTTCCTATTTTACAACCAAAACTGCATTTCCTTTTTGGCGTCTTTCCCCCAAATGTATTATTTTATTTTTTAATAGTTGTTCTATTTTTATAAACTGGCTTTTTATCTTAGTTTTTCAAACTCTCCAATTACAATTTTATCTCTTTTTTAAAATTTCTGTTTCATCAAATTCTGTATTTGACTGTTTTTCATTTAATGGTTTCATTGTTAATTTTGCGTGTGTGTGCGCGTGTGTGTGCGCGTGCGTGTGTGCACGTGTATGTGTGCGTGTGTGTGTGTGTGTGTGTGTGTGTGTGTGTGTGTGTGTGTGTGTGAAGCGCTTTGGGATCCTTGTGATGAAAAGTGCTATAGAAATGTAAATTGTTGTTATTGTTAAAAATATTCCATCAATGCAACTAAACAAATAAAATATACAAGTTAATGAAGCTGCTCAGATGAATACATAGAAAAAATATAAATTCAAATGTAACATTTGAAAACAGTCATACTCTTACATGTATAAATAAGCCCCATTATAACTAATAATAATAATAATACTTGGATATTATTATCAACTAAATATATGTGTATGAGACCATAGCTTCAAGAGATTTCTGGCAGGCACACAGTTCATACAGTACAGTACTGAGGACCATAGTGAAAAGCAAGATCAGTAAGGGCTTGGAATTTATTTATTTTTTTCTCCTGCTCGGTTTCCTTTGGAGCTCACAGTGGTTTGACAGCCTCACAACGGCAATGTGACACTTTCACTCTTTACAATCCCTGCTCCCATGTCAATGCCCTGACAGCTTTCTCAAGCTTTCTTAGTAGTTCAATAGAATGCAATGTTTTACCTCTTATTTTGTAGCACTGGAGGGCTGAGAATTGCTTAGTTAGTGTCATTATTTATTTGCATAGTGGCAGTGCTGAAGAGCAGATAGTGAAGTGCATTGGTGCTTATTAAGGTGCAGGTTCCACTGCATGAGAATGGAGTGATAATTGGTTTATACCACATAGGTGACAAGCAAGATCTGTTTAATCAGCAGAGGTTCCCTGAACCTCCTATCAATCAATCTCTTGCTCTTATCTAATATCAACCATCATTTTTTGCACTGCATTTTGAACGCGTGCTCCCACTAAATGGCTGGTCAGACACATGGGAGACAGATCTCTCAAAAGAGAGAGAGAGAGTTTAAGATTATGGAAGGTTTTACAGGGGTCAGATTTCAGAGTTTATTAGGAGTAATAAATAAATTAATAATCCACATTAGCTACATTTAGGAAAACATTCGCTACAATAATAATAGAGTGCTGGACAGCTGAGGATAGAGTGCTTTGTGTTGATTATTACTCTATACAGTTCTTGTTTTAATATTTGTCTTTTAGTTATAACTCTGTACAATGTATTTAATGCAGAAGGAGTGGCACAAAGATCATAGGCCCTTTCCTCAATAGGCTTTTGTGATTTAGAATGATCGGTTCTCCACTACACAACAGTATAGTGTAGACATTTTCTATAATCCCTGTTTAAGATCTGAGCTGGACTGTCCCCTGTTGACAATTCACACCTAATTGTGTTTTCAAACTGCATTTTCATTTGCTATTCCAGAAGTGTACACTGCACAGTAGTTTATGTCTGTTAATGAATGCCAATGTACCTTTACTCTTTACTTCGGCAATTGTCAATTTAAAATATCTCCATTGTGTCCACGTACACTGGCAGTCATCTTCTTCACTAGCCTTTTCACATTTGTCTTTCATAAACATAAGCCTGAAGTGAATTTAAGGTCAAATGATGAACCACACTGTCAGCCACAAAACAACACACATACCCCACTGTGTTTCTCTAAGAAACCCTTATTGTGGGGTGCATGTTCCCTAGAAGAACCTCAAATATTTAGAAAAAATGGTATACACTGTGCAATATTTACATGTTGGTTAATAAATAAGACTCTCATTGAAAAGCAGTTCAAGCCATTTCAGGATTAATTTCTCAAACCGGAATAAAACCTGTCCAAATATATATTGTGCAGGCTTGGAGTGTTAGCTCCAGTTGATTTGCTGTTGCAATGGAAATTGTACCTGTGAACTAGATGTGTAAAGCAAGAGAAAAGGGGCTTTGTGAGAAAGCTGTAGCCATGGATCTTTGCCTGTGGAAACAATAACGCTGCTAGTCAGTTTGACTGATTAAACAGGGAGTTTGTGACTTTTGATTAGGGCTGGAGTCTGAACCCTTATGACAATATATTCATAAAGCATCCACTTCCTGCAGCTCCCACTGAACCCGCAGACCTGAAAAATCAATGACAGCACACCTTGGAGGAGATGACATTCACAAGAAGGAAGCAAAACCTACCTTAAGTGGACACAGGCCATGTCCTTGTAATGTTTAAACAAACATCTCAAACATGTTTCCTTTAGCCCCTGTAACTCTCATGGTTGTATTGTTGTGTTGATAATTAACCATGTCCATTTTCATCGTTGGGTTGTTGTTATTGTTATTGTTAGTGTTCAGATCAGAATGTTGTTACCATGCCTTCCATGTGTCAAGTGCAGCAACATAATGTACCTGAAACTGCTGAATGTTTGGGAAATAGCACTCAGTCAAGGCATATTTCTCTTCTTTGAAGTGTAAAACATTACATGTAGTCGAATAATAGGCAGTAGTTGACCTGACAGATTGTTATGCAGGAACTGATGGCAGCCCAGTTTGATATAAATATCTATTTAACGGTGGGTGAAAAAAAGCAAGCCTATTGAAGTGTAAAGTATACACGGAGAGTATTGGTATAAGACTCACATTCTCAACCTGTGAAACGGCTGCTGTTTGGTTATATATCTAATTCCAGTATTGTTCACTGGAGACCTCATTACAGAGAAAGGCTTTTAACTGTGTGCAGACAGTGAAATGCCCCATTAACTACAGGCAATTAATTTAGGTCAGATGGACCTTTCCCCAGGTCCAGGGAGCTGGCAGGCTCCATTCCTGAACAGGACAGCAAGGGGGTTATTTTGTACTGAAATACAAAGGCCTGCTGCAGATGGAAACTGCAGATCACAGCAGATTGGGCAAGGTGAGTCCCATCATTCTTGTAGGTAACATACTGCACCTTAGTAATTTTGTACTTGGAGAATACTGAATGAAAGTCCCAATGCTGACCCAACAGATGCAGACCTTTTTTTCAAACCTTTAAAAAAACAATCTCAAGAATAGCATCTAAATAGTTTATGAGAATTAAAAAGGGTGCCTATGTACATGTGATAAAGCTTATTCTGGTCCAGGATTTAACAACAAAGCAAGGAGATCATTATTTGCAGAGTCCATTCATATTCAGTCCAGTCAGTCATGCTTTTCCTATGTAGCAGAGCCTTTTTGAAAAATGGGTTTAGTATGATTGATTCCTTTCTCTTCTTTAAAAAGCAGATTAATTAAAAGTGATGACCCCCCTGCTCTCCTCTGAGTCATGCTCAATCACAGTGTGTATTGCTGATCTGTCAAGAAGGGGTTCTGCGAGGTCAAGGAGAGCAGAGCTCTGATCTACCCTCAACCTCTTTAAATTTATAGAACCCCCAGTACAATCCCAGACATGACAGTAAATATAAATTATAAATGTTAAACAGGGAACACTGTTTAATGAATGAAACTTGTGCATTATCAGACAGTTTTTTACAGATCCTTCTATCCCCCAAAGCTCTGCTCTCCCTTGAAGCCTTCCGCTGTCTGCTCACACACACTGCAGACTGGCACAGCCACCTCTCATCTCTCTGTGGTTGGTCTCAATCAAGCTTTTATTTTGCAAGTCATTCACAGCCTGTGAAACTGTAGGATTGAGATACAAATCCGAATGTAATTTTCTTAAGACTTCAGACCTAGTTATAAACTTAATGTTAAAATGTTTTTGTTGCTACTTGTTATGTAACCTTTTTGTGCTGTAGCATTATGGTTAACTTTTCCTTCTCTGATTTCCCTCACTTTTCATCATGCTGCAGCCACTTGTATAACTTCTACTATCCCTAAAGTCTGTGATACTGTTTTGAGCGACAGCATCTTCTATATCTGTATCATTTAATTTAAAGCAGGAATCAGTTTCACACTCTCTCGCCCAAACATTTTCCCAAAAACTAAAGTAGGACACATATAACAATTAACACTTTCAGCTGGGCTCAATCAAAGCGGTATTATGAGAAGGAATCACAGTAATGAAGGATGATAGTTATTGAAATCTTACACTGTAAAAAACATATATCTGCACTGTTCCTAAAATACTGCTAAACCCTTATAAGGTAAGACATATTTTACCTCTGAGGTGGTTCAAATCAATATTTGTACCATCCACCAACACCACAATAATTCCTAAATTATGGATACTTTGGAATATGAAGATCCAAGGGCCTCCAGGTGGAGTCAGGTACAGCTGAGGTAAAGTGTGCTGGAGCTGTGCTGACACAGTGCTGACAGCTGTGCGGTCTCTTTGTAATGTCATGTTTGAACTCCTGCTGTTCAAGCCACAGTGAACAGCTCCATCTTGTGCCACATGATCAGGGTGCCTGGGACAAATAATTAAAATGTTTTTCTTATTTTTTCTTTTGTTTTCTTTTGCACATTTTTAATTAATCTTTTTTTTTTTTTTTTTGGTTGCTTTTGGTCTCTTTTGTATATATGGCTAATTTGTTTTATCCAATATGTTAGGTTATTATTATTTTTATTTTTTACATGTTCTCTACATGTTGAAGTTTCATTGTGCACTGTCAGATTAGAGCTGGTCATGCTAAAATATTTTTTTACAAGCAATAAATAATGTTTTTATTTTTCTAAAAATCATCTCTCTTTTTCTATGGTTTTTATTATCTGTACTGTGAGGGTGAGTTTCAGACTATTTCACTTTTTGTTATGAAAGCTTAATGTGTGCACATTCATTTAATGTATGACATGTACCTGTAACCTTTATAGTCACAAATCTAACAGTAAAAAAGCAGGCGAAAATAGCTCAGACCCTAATGGGTTAATCGTTGTGTTATGCCACAACCTCCAGTGGTGTGGTGACCCCTCCCCTTCCATCAGCTGTAATTACACATATGGATGACCAGGGCGGAGAGGTTTGAAGCAAACCTCCATCACTCAGTCTGGTTTGACAGTGTGCTCGGATATCAGCTTATTACAGCACTTAGTTCTCCAGTTCCCTTTGGCTCTGGAAATTATCAATTACGGAACACAATGAGACAACTGTTTAACTCATTCCCCTTTGCCATTCTGGTTAATACAGATCTGGAAAACTTGGGGCCATTTTATCCTTCATTGTTTTTCATAAACATGTACGATTTAGGTTACAGTTTTGTCTGGCTCCAGTTACATAACTAGGTAAAAAATTAAACAAATAATATAATGTATTTTAAGAGTTATAAACTGAATACAAACAGCAGCTTATGAAAGTTAGTGAAGTGTGCCCAAGCAGGTACATAATATTGATTGACAAACCTTAATCCAGCACTGAACCCTTTCAGAAAACATTGTCATTCATTTTAAATGCGCTCCTCCTGCAGTGCCTGGGTATTTGAAAGCAACATTTCTAGATGCTACAGTAACCTCATTATATGCTCTGTAAAAAGCGTCATCAAAAAGCAGATGTCAGTCAGAATTTCAAAAACTGTTTGAGGTTGTGCTGGGTGTTTCCAATGGCCTTGATATCCCATCAGCATTGATATGCAAGTAAGGAAAGGAAAAGAGCAGCGCTAACCATAATTGACCTTTCTTGACTGTTCTATTTCATACAGTAGTCAAAATGTTGATTGCTAACCCTATTTCATTTTCTGACTTTTAATATGTAATTATTTCCATAGAAGTAGCCAAATGTTTGGACAAAAGTTTAAACTTTTATTTCTTGGTATGAAAAGTTTTAGTGACATTGTATAACCCCAAACCAAAAAATCAAATGAACACCTTGAATTCTAAACTACTACTATACACAAACTTCCCCCAGCTTTGAGAAAAATGTACCTGTATGCAGATTTTCACTTTTAATTATGTTTAGATTGTCATGAGGGAGTTCAGCTTTCGCTTGCTGAGGTGTTATGCTATAGACAGATGGGATGCTTCATTTTGTTTCATCACAGTGAGTGCCCTGAGCAACAACGCAGAAAGCAAGGTATTTTATTCCAATGAGGCGTCATGTTAACTGCATTTTCAATCCTGTTGTTATTATGGATTTCTTCATTCATAGGCTGCTGAAAGCTTATCTGTCAGTTAAAAGTGTGTCATCAGGAATAGAGCTTACATGAATTGAACATTTAAAAGCAGTATTATTGAACTGTTTGACCTAGACTGTACTATAACTGTGTTTAACATTCTATAATATTCTTAAATTGTTATCAGATTCCAGCTCAGAGATTTGATTTTATATTATTAAATTATATATATAATTATGTTTACCTTTGCCTGTGTTGTTTTCTGTTGCAAAACCATGTAAGACTGAATGATGAGTGTGATATGGAGCATACTGGTAGTTTTCCAGATTCTAAATTGCTACATGACTCACTGGCTGTTTGGCTGGCTGCAATTAACACACCTAAAATCTTAACAGCCGAAGAATTGTTGTGCCGGCAACATGACACATACACACAACACAGGTTCCACCGCCCCGCCAACCTCTCGTTCTCTACATTCTGTTTCTGTAGCTGCATGGCAACCCAGCTTTTAAAAATATCCTATGTTCTAAGGCTTGTCTTGTTCAATGGGAAAGCCAATTCCCTCCCTCCTTCCACACACGCACGCACACACACACACACACACGTTTGCATTCCTGTGGGAACTCCTTATTGACTCTCACTATATTTTTATTTAGTATTTGTAACTCCAGTCAGACAAAACTCCACACAGGGTGAAAGTCGACAACAAACTAAATATTTTGGCACTTTTTTTTTTTTTTTTTTTTTTTTTTTTTTTTTTTTTTAAGGCATATTTAGTTCTTTAAAAGGTGTTTTACAAAGTGGGGAAGTCATTTTTTCGGGGAGTTACTATCTTTGTGGGGACATTTTCTTAAAATGTTGTCCACACATTGATAGAAATACCTGCACACACACACGCACACACACACACACACACTGACACACCTGGGTGCTCAGGATAGTCTTCAAACATTCACCGAGCAGAAGTGTGATAATTAAACATAACAGCTGACACTTTGTTTCTCTGAAAGTGTTGTTAATGCTGATTGTGTCCCACTGCTGGATTTTAAAGCAGCTTAGAGAGAAATAACTAGCAGGAAGCAGAAAGTGTTGATTTTGAAGGTACCCCTCCCTCTCTCCCTCCCAAGTGCTGCTTACACCTGGGTATGTGGTCAGTGATTCGTGCTCAGGAGTTCCGGAGATGGAGGAGAGGAGGATACACCTGCTGCCTGAGCCTGTCCCTAGAAACCAGCTTGTCCCCAAGAATCTCTCCAGCTGGACTTCTGTTTACACAGGCTGCCAAGAGCCCTTCTGCTCACTACACACTGACGAGCCTGTGTCATTCCTCTGTGTCTCTCTGTGTGTGTTTCTCTCGTTATCTCCTTCCCTCCTTTTCTGGTGACATGTCAGAGGAATTCAAGTCAACTCTTTCTCTCTGTACAGAACCTAAGTTTCCACTGCCCTGTATTGCAGGGCTCAGACCCATTCTTTTTGAGTACAGCCCTTACTGAGTCCACAATTAATTAGCATCGTTTCCACTTGCAGTAGGACCTCTTTCAACACTTCAGACCTGTATGCAGGTTGCTTTATACCACTCTTGGAGTATATGAAAGATAACTACACCCAAAACAGCAGACCAGCAAATTAATCTAACATGTATATCTATGCCTATTTTGTATTGTTTTTTTGAAGTGACACCGAAACTATGTAATTAGTTATCATTTTCATTCTATAATGTTCGTTCTTCGAACCGTGCTGTGCATCTACTGTACCTGCACCAAAAATACCTTACCATTACTGGAACAGAGCAGGTTTCAGGAATCACAGCCTGCCTTATTTTATTTCCACTGCTAATTTTTACTGGGGTAGCCAACTGGGGTGGGAACTGACAACAGGCAGTTTCCCAACACTTCTCTTTTACAGGTTTCCCACTGTCACACTTACTTTGAAGTTTCCAAATCTTCAGCCTTACAGTTTTGTATTCTTTCAGGGGAAAATAAAAGCCATGAATTCTTCAAAGGAAGTTCCCAGGCTGCTGCAAGACCCCCAGGACACCCTAGCAGTCTGTCTGGGTGTCCAGTCCCCCCTGGCCACACAGGTATGCACTGAAAGGATTGCATTGTGCTGGCCAAGTGTAACAGCAGAATGAGGAAGATGCTTACAACAGCTACATGCTGAATGAATATTGCTACTCGTCTAACCCCATGCATCACCTCTCTGATAGAATGTCCTAATTCAGTAGGAATAATGACACTCCTTCTTATTAGAAGATAACTAACTGGGGAGATCCACAGAGCAACATTTTATCAGGCATATCTTAGTGTACGATCACCATTAACAGGGGTAAGGGATTTGGTGACTTGTTTGAGAAATGGCCAGGGTAAGTTTATTTTATCCCGAGATCTTTAATGAACTTACCTTATCAAAGAACCTGCTGCTCAAACTGAATGCAAATAGATGCATCTGTTTGTTTAAGCTCCAAACCTATATTTCGCACAGTAGAGAGATACTGCAGGGCTATTTCATGATACAAATGCAATCATTTTATTCTTGGAGACCTTTAGTAGTATAATTAAAAATGTTAAATATTATGTTCCCTTAGCTATCACCCAGCCCTCAACAAACCAATTAAAAAAAAAAGCTATGAATCTATAAAAACATTTTTTTGGCAGATGACCCTTAAAAAAAGAACAACGCAAATGGCACTTGGGTTAAGAAACCAAACAATGCAAATGGCACTTGGGTGTAAGAATAATGCACATACTGTTGCCTGGTTATGGACTGGAAGCTATTGCAAAGTAGATGGAGGTTAAGGTCAGTACTGCAACGTTGGTGCAGTTGACAGCACAGGGAATGTGGGGAAATTATGCGTTGGTGTGAGTAAGATGTTATTCCCAATTACAGATCTTAAAAACAGTCAGTGCACTCACCCAGCTCCAGAGACACAGGTTGAGGGCAGGCATTTTTACTGCTTTGTGCTTCTTGAATATTTGGTTTGCATGGTTTATCATTCAAAGCATGTAGAACCTTGAGTTATCCTGGGTGTCTCATTTAAAGTCCATCTTTGTTCCTAAAACAACACTGCCTTTGTAGTTCACTTTAGTAATCTGTCTTCATAAACTTGGAATGAAGTGTGGCGTGTAATGCTGAGGACGAAGTGGGTATAATGGATTGTGTTTCTATAACAGTATGTCAGCACTGGCCCTCCTGCTCCAGATCACATTAGTTAGAATTCGTAGCCGATTATAAATGTACAAGTCCCCACACCTGAACCTTATCTGTCGTTAAAAGCATGTTCTTCAGCTAAAGGGCTACTAACCCATGTTTAAAAAAAATAGCACAACAGTGAAATCACAAGCCCCTTACTGTTAGTTAGTCTTTTTAATTTATTCACTTGTTTGTATTGTAGTTTAACTGAGGCTATTTTTTTCTGCAACAACACTGTACAGTAAGTTCACCTCTTATCTTACAGGTAACAGGACCCCACCTGAGCCTCTGTAGATTATTGGAAGCTGTTACAGGTATAGGTATTTGTGCAAGTTTGTTTTGAGCTGGGGGACGTGATCTTCATCACATTGTGCCTATGGCAGCATGGTTATTGGGTTTGACTCGCAGTTATTGAACTATTCAGTCTCTGGAGAGAAACACAATATTGCTTTCTTACTGTGTTGCATCTTATTTTAAGGATTGCAATAGTTTATTGGGTGAGTAGACAGAAATAACCCAGTATAGCCCAATACACAGAGTCAGGCACAGGTCCCATCCTGATTGGATGGTGCATTTTTGTTTCTTCCCAGCCACTCTAGTTCTTTCTTTCTTTCTTTCTTTCTTTCTTTCTTTCTTTCCTTTGGAAAAGAAAGAGGGTCAGGGAGCAAGAGAAAAAAGAAAGGAAAAAAAAAGATAGAGGAAAGAACCAGAAAAAAAGAAGAAAGAGGGAAAAAGAAAAAAGGAAAGAAGGAAGAAAGAAGAAGAAATAAAGGGAAAGAAAGAGAAGAAGAGAAATCGTAATAACCTGACCCAAAGTCTTTCTTTCTTTCTTTCTTTCTTTCTTTCTTTCTTTCTTTCTTTCTTTCTTTCTTTCTTTCTTTCTTTCTTTTATACATGAATAATATATTCTTAATAATATGTTATATGGTATTAATAAAGCATTATAGATGGTTTATAATCATGCAACAGCCACAGGCAGAATTAGTTTTATAAAGGTGCCAGTTTTTAGACACCTATTCTATTTTGGGATGTTTAATTGTAATTATTACCATCTATAATGCTTTATTAACACTATAGAGCTTAGTTATTAAGCATATTTTATACATTTATAAAACATTAATATAAAGTGTTACTGTTTTTTTTTTGCCAGCCGTGAGTAGGCCTACTTTTAAAGAATGGACTGCTATCTGGCCACTGCTATTTTGTGGGATCATTGCTGAGTTCCAGTTTTCTTGACATTTGGAATATTTTGATGTTTTGTTGACATCCAAAGCTGAATGTGTCAAATGAGCATGGGCAAAACTAGATTCTGTTAAGGTGAAGATCAATAGATCTTGTTCTGTGATGATAACAGCCTGGCTGCTTTGGGCAAACTGATATTATGTAACCCAAATTAATTTATGTCACGCTGTGCTCTATTTAGTATTAGAAAAAATACCAGCTTGATAACAAAATGTAATGAAAAGAAAACCATCAAATCGAGGCACGTTGATTTTATACTCAAACCGTTTATCATTTAGAATGTGATCCTGTCCACCACTGGATAACCAATCTGCATCCCTACAGACAGAGCTGTTCCACAGAAGCAGTCCTGCTCTGCTTCTCTCTGCTTTATTTTAAAATCCTAGTCCTTTCCCTATTCTCTCAGCCTCCCCAAGTGCGGATAAGTTTGAGACGCTTGTTCATTAGTCTGACAACGTTAATATTAATGATTAGATTCCTTGGTCAGACTCCGTCCCCTGTTATACAGAACTGGTTTCTCTGCTTCCCTGTCTCCCACATACAACTAACCACCTAATCTACAACTGTTTTTGATATATTTTTCTGTACAGAACTAAATAACAATACAATATGGGGGACACACTGGGGAGTATAAGAAACAGATGAATCCAGAGGTAAAGATTATGTCTTCCGTATTACTCTCCTCCCACATCTCTCTCTCCACATGGCTTTTCCTCTCTTGGCTATTCTGTTTCTTTATCAAGGGCACAGCGCTCAGTTTGGACACTGTCTTTCTCTGCAGCCAGGCTGAGAGCTGAGCATCTGAACCTGCCACATATTAACATGTTGCTTTCCAATTACCTCACACCTTTACCCCACTGTTCCTCATTAGCCTGCCTGTAATCATAGCTAGCAGGCACAATGTCAGAGAATTGGATTGCCTGGCTTCCTAACCAAACCTCACTCGATTTCCTCAGCTGTCTTGATAAACAAAAAAAAGACCTAATTTGGCTAACTTTGTTCTGGAATTTACACATTAAAGAATTGGAAAATATAATAATGAATACAATAACGAATACAATTCAATAAATATAGTAATAAGTATTTGTGACAGAGATCGAATTGCACTTGGTGTTAGACCTCCCTCCCGACCTGAGGGGGTACTAGATAAAGGGAACAGTGTACCCTGGACTTAAAGGCATGACATGTTACTCCTGTGGGTAGGTGGAAGTCAACCGGTTAGAAATGGGACTGAGCTAAGGTACCCGAACTCAATGACCCGAATGGGAAATGGCTGTGGATTGGAGGAGTGAATGCACTCGTTAACCAAGGGCTTATGAGCGAGGCTATAAAATAGGGGCGTAACAAAGTAATCTGCTCCTTTGTAAATGGTTGGAGTTAACCTGAAAGGATTAAAGGTATTGCTGAAACACTTTCAGCTAAGTACTGTGCATTCTAGAATAGCAATGTTATAGATTTCGGACATGCTTATTCTTATTAACAAATCCAATTTGGTAGCTTCCAGTTAGCTAGTGGCAGTGTTCATGTGAAACTCAGACATCTTGGTAGACAAGGCATTGTTGAGAATCATGAGCTGCAGCAGTGCCTCCCTACGTTTCTAGGGCTTCTGCTTCTGGGGCTACCTGTAGTAAAAAAAAAAAAAAAAATGTTTATCTTGAAAAGCCAATAATTGTTAGAAAAAACATCTAGCTTTGTAAGCTGCATGAGGGTTAAACCTTGTTAGATCTGGATTAATTTAATTTTGGAAAGCATGTTTGGCAGCAAACCCTGTTTAATCGATAATCCCAAAATATTTGGTTCCCTTGTGTCACCTGGGTTGCTGGGGCCAAACACAGTCTGCCTCTAGACCCATTACCTTGCCCAGTGTTATCCTGACTTTAATACAAGTAATAAAAAGATGACTACAAAAGATTTAGAAGTGAGTTGTTTTTCGAGATTTACAATTATACTGTATTTACAGTATAATTGTAAATCTTGTAAAAAAAACTCCTTTCTAAATCTTTTGTAGTCATCTTTGTATTACTTTAGTATAAATACATGTTAATTTGGATTCATATGTTGTTTTTTTCTGACTTTATGTGAACGAAAAGACACACATTGCCCATTTTCCCATTGGAAATAGTGATATTTTGAAATATCACTGTCCTGGTCACAAAAACATAGTTTGTGGGGAATAATAGCCATGTTCTATACTTTTGAGGCATAAGCAATTAGGAAATAACACTTACTACCCAGGAACAAAAAAAAAAAAAAAAATAATGTGTTATACAGTGTTATTACCCCCCTGCATGGTTTGTGATTCGAGTGTGATTGATATTGATGGTGATGTTTCTTTAATGACAGTGTGCGCTGTGGGTGGCTGGTAATAAGATCCATTGATGGGATAAGTTGTAAAAGTGGCATCAGAAAGGCTAAATGTCGCGCCTGTATTGGGCCAGTGTGATATGATGCACATACTCCCCTCACATTGTTATGTAAATGAAATCCAGAACCAGAAGCATGAGTTCAGAGATGTATATAAAATCTCTTGGTTGCGTCTGCAAATTATAGATTTCTCAAGGGCAATGACTTAACAGGACATTTTGCAGAATAGATGCTCCCACTGATTTCCATCCCCACCTTCCCTATGTCTTGAACACCTGGCAAACCCTGCATAAAATTACCTGATGAAGTGCTGAGATACAAATTTGCCCAATTGTGCTTTGTTAACTTTGACCTTTATTTCACATTTGTATATGGATTTTTTCTTAAATTTGTCCATTTCTGTACATATGATTTGGTCATATTGGATACACAAGATAAAAGAGAAAAAAATGTAGAAGAGCTTTGCCAAAACAGAAATGCTATTTACAGTTACATATATCGTGTATTTTCTTTTCATGCGCCTGTTGTAATTGTTTTAGCAAAGCTTGAATAATCTTTTTATGCCAAACATGTCTTTTTGAATTGAACTGAACTGATGGCGAGAGAGAGAGAGAGAGAGAGAGAAAGACATTTTGAGCAGCATTTATATCCCAGACATGCAGGAGAGAGAGAGAGAGAGAGAGAGAGAGAGAGAGAGAGAGAGAGAGAGAGAGAGAGAGAGAGAGAGAGAGAGAGAGAGAGAGAGAGAGACTCAAGTTAGAAGAGAAAGAAGAGGCAGTGACTTGTCCTGAGAGTTAAGGAGCGCAAGAGATACTGAGAGACACAGAGACAGAGACACACTCACTGTTGTTCATTGCTTTTGGAAGTTGGTGTTCCATTAGGCTGCTGTGGGATGTGGAGGTGACGGGACCGAGCCCAAACTGAATAGAACTGTACTATTTGAGCACAGATAGAGAGAAGAATGAAGCTTTGCCACTGCTAAGAAGAGCTTCCAGGTAAGCTCCTTGTTCTTATCAAATTCTAACCTGAGTTGTAATGATACAGTTCAATCACAATGTATTCATTATCAGGAGCATTCATTGTTTTGTTTTAGGGCGACTGAGATGTGGTGACACTTGTATTTATGACAACATTAATTCACTGTCACTTCGGTGACTGCAGATAGATGTGCATAATGCTTTTGTTTCCCCATGCAAATTGTATTATCAGTTATCTGTTTTCATTGATACAGTACAACTCCTTTCATTACCATTCCTGGAGATCTGACTTTTAATATTTTAATTAATATTTTTTTTTTTTTTTTTTTTGTAAAACTTAATCTGAAAAAGTTGATTTGACATTCCAGTGAAGGTCAACCCATAGTGTAATAAAGCATAGTCAAAGTACGGTAAAGCACAGCAAAGCAATATAAAGAACAGTGAGGTATGATCAAACATATTAATAAACATGGTACGGTAAAGCACAGCAAAGCAATGTAAAGAACAGTGAGGTATGATCAAACATTAATAAACATGGTAAACCAGGGTACATTGTGGTTAATACATGGCATTAAATGGGAAAAAGTGCAAAAATACAGTGCGAAAATACTATGGTAAATTTGTATAAGGGAATAAAGCACTAATTAGAAGCTTACGTTTAGTTTATTCTTCAGGGAGAAAGAGTCGACTTCTAGGCATTAACGAGAGGCTTCACAAATATGAGAAAGACGATAAGCTAAAGAGAATGTACACAGTAACTAGTAATTACTTTTCAACTCACACGAAGTTGAACCATTTATGCATATTAAATTCCAAACCCAGAGTATTTATTTTAAATCTGACCAGCTTTTCAAATACTGACGATGTCCAGGATCGTGTAAATTGCAATTGTTCTATTTTTTATACTTTTATCTTGTATAACTGTTTTTATGATTGTTTTAAGTGATTTTGTCCTGTTTGAATGATTTGTCTGCTTTTGACATTGGTTGTATAATATTATTTCTTGTCCTGTCAGGACTCTCAAGGGTTCCATCCTGATTACTTAAATACATTTGAATTAGAAAATTTGATTTGATCACAGTGCGTAATGGGTTTGAGTATTTCAGGCTTCAGAGTGCTAGACTGCAGTGTGGATTACTCAGTAACAGTTCCAGGCTGTGGTGTGGAAAGGAGTGGGTTGGAGTAGTTTGGGAGTTAGAGTGCTCGGCTGCAGTGTGGCACAGTGGAGGGGTGGAGGGTATATGGTTTCAGTTTCTCAGTGGTTAGAGTGCTGGGATGCAGTGTGGAGGGTAGATGGTTTCAGTTCCTCAGTGGGTAGTGCTGGGATGCAGTGTGGAGGTGTGGCAGTGCGATTGCCCTGCACAGTGGTAAATTAGTGTTGGTGTGGTTTATATGTGGGAATGGGTTTATTTTGTGACGTTTTGGTACTTGATTAGTTTGATTGTATTATTGTTTACAGACGGGTGCTCGATTGAGACTTGCTGCCTGCTGTGCTTGATTGAGGGAAGGGCAGCAAGTGATTGGCTGTGCTGGTCCTCAATCAGCACATGGGCGGGTCTCGACCGAGTGTCCGTCAGTTTAAAAACATCCGCGGGAGATTGCTCGGGGCTGCTGCAAGGCTTGCCGTTTTCACGGCACCTTTTGAGTTATAGTTTGGGGTATTGCGTTTTATTTTGCACTTTTTGTACGGTTTACTGTATTTGTCCTCTGTGCGTTACCATCGCTGGTAACGTCACATGACCACCTTTATTTTACTTTCACTTTCTTTTTGTTGTTAATAAATCCTGCGCGCCTGTGCCGGCGTTTCAACACCAACCTCAGTCTCTCTGTATGCTTGAACAGCGGCGACCCACACGCGTGACTCGAGGAAGACCCCGTCACAGGAGGGTAGAGGGTTTCAGTTCCTCAGTGGGTAGTGCTGGGCTGCAGTGTGGAGGGTAGATGGTTTAAATTGCTCAGTGGTGAGAGTGCTGGGATGCAGTGTGGAAGGTAGATGGTTTCAGTAGCTCAGTGGTGAGAGTGCTGGGATGCAGTGTAGAGGGTAGATGGTTTCAGTTCCTCAGTGGGTAGTATGCTGGGATGCAGTGTGGAGGGTAGATGGTTTCAGTTGCTCAGTGATTAGTATGCTGGGATGCAGTGTGGAGGGTAGAGGGTTTCAGTTCCTCAGTGGGTAGTGCTGGGATGCAGTGTGGAGGGTAGATGGTTTCAGTTGCTCAGTGGTTAGAGTGCTGGGATGCAGTGTGGAAGGTAGAGGGTTTCAGTTCCTCAGTGATTAGTATGCTGGGATGTAGTGTGGAGGGTAGAGGGTTTCAGTTGCTCAGTGGGTAGTGCTGGGATGCAGTGTGGAGGATAGATGGTTTCAGTTGCTCCGTGGTTAAAGTATTGGGCTGCAGGTGTCTACTATTATATGCAGATTTTGTATTTAGTCATTTTGATTGTTGAATTGCTGAAATTGTGCAGAATAATTCAGAGCGCTAACTTACATTGATACAATATAAGCATAATAATAGCTTTTATTAAATTGTAATACTAATTAAAATGCAATCAGTGACTCCCCTCCTGCTTCATTTTAATGGATGTTCTTTTACTTTGAACATTAAATTGTGCCACTGCTCATTCAAATTTCAAAAGATTGAAATGAGATGAAAACCGCAATGAAAAGTGACTGCATCATCACAGCTACAGTCAAAGTGGAATATAACTGGGACAGAAACTGGGAAGCAAAGCTACATTGATACAATCACATACTCTGCAATTGATTACAGTGTAACAGCCCTTTAAGTTCAGTGTCATGACAGTTTAAAACATACTGCTTATCAGCACTAGCAATATTATCACAGCCTCCCTTATTTTGTGTTGAAGAGTTTTGGTTTCTTTGCTTGTTTTAATTTAGGGTGCAGATCAATGAAATACAATAGATGAAAATAAATGAAAAGTTAGTGCCTTATCACTTATCACTATGTCTTTCAGATCATTATAATTGAAACTGGTTGTTTTTCTTCTTTTTCTTTTATTTATCCTCATACATCATTCACTAAACAGTTGATTCTTTTAGTTCACACTGTAAGTAAGTATTTTATTTGTATGTGTCTGTGTTGGGAGAGGAAACAAGTAGGGAGTGCCAACTTAGACCAAGACTTAACTAACATTCTTATCCCCTGGCTGTAGAGCCTTAGGAAGTGAAAGCCATTTAGTTCAAATAAGCATCCAAGGTAAATTGTTGACGAAGAGAAACAAATACATAAAATAATTTCACAGGTCATGTAACTTAAATGAGGTACAGACATAAAGCCTTACATGAGCTGGTAAACAGTGACTGGTGTCTGAGTATTTTACTTTTTTTTTTTTTTCAGTGGTTAAAACCTGGACCTTGACAGTGGCCTTGAGTGTCTGTCTTCGGATTTCCTGTGTTCCAGAGAAAAGACATTTCTGTCTGGTCACATCCAATTTCTCATACTGATACCTGTTATAAAATGAATAACACATTTCAAATGTTATTTTAATAATGAAACATTTTAAAATGCGGTGAATTTGATTTAGTGCTTTAGTTTCGAGGTGTCAGGTACAGTTTCTCCAAAGCAGACCTTTTTCTTTGACACCAACCTTTGTGTATTGTATCCCAGCCTTGGCCTAACCCTCTGCCTTGTAGCTTTTTGCCTAGGCCTTGAATCCAGCCCTGGTTAAATCGCTGACTTAGTGTCTGAAACAGGAGAACACACGAGAGGGTAGACAGATGAGAATTCCTGGGGCGAAGGGGTTAAGACAGCTGTGCCACTGAATCATTCCCTCTGCAGCACTCTCTCATGTAACAGAAGCGCAAAGTTCTGTCTCTGCCCTTCTCCAGAACTGCCATGGACATTCCTATATTACATGAATTAAATGCAAGATTAATAAGTTACACATCATAGTGCTGACTCTATCACTGTGGGTGGGTGCACATACAATGAGGCTCAAGGCTCTGGTTTATAGTATCTACTAAGTTCTCAGCAAGTCTGTACAACAACCTCATTGTTATGCATGTTGCATAATTGATGTCAGGCGGTAATAATCATGATAAGTATAATACATGTTTATGTGCTAACAAACAAACAAACAAATAAACAAACAAAAACCACTTCAGTTAAGATTTGATATCTGTAAATTGATGCAAAGTTCCCTGTTGGTTTAGTCCAGGAAAATATCAGTATAAAAAAGCATGCAAACTTGTTGTCAAGGTAACTGGTGCAAACCAGTATACTGTGGTACAATAAATAAAAATTGGGGATTAACTGAACTGCTGTAAGCATAACAAGAAAATACAAGGAAGGCATGTGAATGTGTAAATATGAAGACATTCATACAGTGCTTTCCATTAGCTATCTTTAAAAAAAAAAAACTGCTTTCATCCCTCTTTGAGGGATGATTGATTTTGGTCTTACACAGCAGGATTGGGTTCTCAATGTTTTTGTATGTTTTAGTTTGTGTCATAAGAACATAAGAAGGTTTACAAACGAGAGGAGGCCATTCGGCCCATCTTGCTCGTTTGGTTGTTAGTAGCTTATTGATCCCAAAATCTCATCAAGCAGCTTCTTGAAGGATCCCAGGGTGTCAGCTTCAACAACATTACTGGGGAGTTGATTCCAGACCCTCACAATTCTCTGTGTAAAAAAGTGTCTCCTATTTTCTGTTCTGAATGCCCCTTTTTCTAAACTCCATTTGTGACCCCTGGTCCTTGTTTCTTTTTTCAGGCTGAAAAAGTCCCTTGGGTCGACACTGGCAATACCTTTTAGAATTTTGAATGCTTGAATTAGGTCGCCACGTAGTCTTCTTTGTTCAAGACTGAACAGATTCAATTCTTTTAGCCTGTCTGCATATGACATGCCTTTTAAGCCCGGAATAATTCTGGTCGCTCTTCTTTGCACTCTTTCTAGAGCAGCAATATCTTTTTTATAGCGAGGTGACCAGAACTGAACACAATATTCAAGATGAGGTCTTACTAGTGCATTGTACAGTTTTAACATTACTTCCCTTGATTTAAATTCAACACTTTTCACAATGTATCCGAGCATCCTTTTTTATAGCTTCCCCACATTGTCTAGATGAAGACATTTCTGAGTCAACAAAAACTCCTAGGTCTTTTTCATAGATTCCTTCTCCAATTTCAATATCTCCCATATGATATTTATAATGTACATTTTTATTTCCTGCGTGCAGTACCTTACACTTTTCTCTATTAAATGTCATTTGCCATGTGTCTGCCCAGTTCTGAATCTTGTCTAGATCATTTTGAATGACCTTTGCTGCTGCAACAGTGTTTGCCACTCCTCCTACTTTTGTGTCGTCTGCAAATTTAACAAGTTTGCTTACTATACCAGAATCTAAATCATTAATGTAGATTAGGAATAGCAGAGGACCTAATACTGATCCCTGTGGTACACCGCTGGTTACCACACTCCATTCTGAGGTTTTTCCTCTAATCAGTACTTTCTGTTTTCTACATGTTAACCACTCCCTAATCCATGTACATGTGTTTCCTTGAATCCCAACTGCGTTCAGTTTGAGAATTAATCTTTTGTGCGGGACTTTGTCAAAAGCTTTCTGGAAATCTAAATAAACCATGTCATATGCTTTGCAATTATCCATTATCGATGTTGCATCCTCAAAAAAATCAAGCAAGTTAGTTAGGCACGATCTCCCTTTCCTAAAACCATGTTGACTGTCTCCCAGGACCCTGTTACCATATAGGTAATTTTCCATTTTGGATCTTATTATAGTTTCCATAAGTTTGCATATAATAGAAGTCAGGCTTACTGGTCTGTAGTTACCTGGTTCAGTTTTGTTTCCCTTTTTGTGGATCGGTATTACGTTTGCAATTTTCCAGTCTGTCGGTACCACCCCTGTGTCAAGAGACTGCTGCATGATCTTGGTTAGCGGTTTGTAAATTACTTCTTTCATTTCTTTGAGTACTACTGGGAGGATCTCGTCCGGCCCAGGGGATTTGTTTATTTTAAGAGCTCCTAGTCCCTTTAACACTTCTGCCTCAGTTATGCTAAAGTTATTTAAAACTGGATAGGAACTGGATGACATGTGGGGCATGTTGTCAGTAACTTCCTTTGTAAAAACTTGTGAAAAGTAATCATTTAATATATTTGCTATTTTTTTTTCTTCCTCTACGATTTTGCCATTTGTATCTCTTAAACATTTAATCTCCTCTTTGAATGTTCTCTTGCTGTTGTAATATTGGAAAAACATTTTGGAATTGGTTTTAGCTCCCTTAGCAATGTTCATTTCTATTTCTCTCTTGGCCTTTCTAACTTCCTTTTTGACTTGCGTTTGCAGTTCTGTGTACTCTTTCTGCGTACTTTCTTTTTGGTCCTTTTTTAATGCTCTGTAAAGTGCCTTTTTTCGCTGAATATTTTTTTTAATTGATCTATTAAACCATTTTGGCAATTTAGTTTTACATTTAGATTTGTCTACTTTAGGGATGTAATTGTTTTGTGCCTCTAGTACTACATTTTTGAAGAACAACCATCCTTCTTCTTCTGTGGGTGTTTTCTCTATTTTACTCCAATCTACTTCTGTTAGTCTCTGTTTCATACCTTCATAGTTTGCTTTTCTAAAATTGTAAACCTTAGCTTTAGTCTTTACTTTTGAGGATTTAAAAAACACTTCAAATGAGACCATGTTGTGGTCTGAGTTTGCCAGTGGTTCTCTGACCTCTGTTTTAGTTATTCTATCTTCGTTATTTGAAAAGACTAAATCAAGGCATGCCTCCCCTCTAGTGGGTGCCTTCACAAATTGTGTTAGGAAGCAGTCATTTGTCATTTCCACCATTTCTATTTCATCCTTCGCGCTACCCACCGGGTTTTCCCATTTTATTTGGGGGAAGTTGAAATCCCCCATTAGTATGGCTTCTCCTTTGCTACATGCATTTCTAATGTCATTGTATAACAGATTATTTTGCTCACCATCTGAATCTGGCGGTCTATAGCATGCTCCTATTATTATGCCTTTTGAATTTTTGTCCGTTATTCTGACCCATATTGATTCGGTTTTATTTTCTTTGTCCAGGTTTAACACCTGGGCTTCAAGACTGTTTCTTATGTATAGCGCTACCCCTCCTCCTCTTCTGTCCTGCCTGTCTTTCCTATACAGTGTATTTCCACAAATATTATATTCGTCCCCATCACTCTCAGACAACCACGTTTCTGTAACACCTATCACATCATAGTTACCTGTTAGTGCAGTAGCTTCAAGTTCTAGAATTTTGTTTCTGATACTTCTAGCATTTAGATAAATACATTTAATGGTTGTCTTACCTGAGTTGTTGTTCTTGTTTTGATGCGGTCTCCCTTCTGTTTTTTTGTTGATTTCTCCCCCCTTCCTTTCTAGTTTAAATGCTTCCGAACCTGCTCGAGGATCTTTTCTCCAAGTAGACTAGTTCCCTTGTTATTTAAATGCAGTCCATCCCGTCTATACAGATAGTCCTCGTTGTAGAATGTGGTCCAATGATCAAGATAGGTGAAGCCTTCCCGTGTGCACCACGTCTTCAGCCATGCGTTTTGATTAATTATTTCCAGCTGTCCATATGGTCCTTTGCAAGGTGCGGGTAGTATACCAGAAAATACCACAGTTTTGGTCTTTCTCTTTTAATTTCCTTCCTAGCTCTCTGAATTTGTTTTGCAGGGATTTTGGTCTGTCTCTTCCAATGTTGTTTGTACCGATGTGGACGACTACTACCGGGTCGTCTCCTGTTCGTTCTAGGAGCCTGTCCACGTTCTCAGTGATGTGCTTGACCGAGGCTCCCGGAAGGCAGCACACTGTTGTAGTAAGGGGGTCCAAACTGCGAACTGAACTTGCTGTGTTTCTCAATATGGAGTCCCCAACAATCATGACCTCCCTTCTTTTTGCTGTCTGGTCACCACTGTCAATGGGGTCCTGGATGTTGTTCCTTTCATTCTCTTGTTGTTGGTTCTGCTCATCACAATTCTGAAGTGACTCAAATCTGTTGGTTGTTTTGATTTCTGGTGGTTGTGTTTGACGAAGTTTCTTTTTTTCCCTGCTTCTGCCTACCTGAACCCAGCTGTTCTGACCTTCTATCTCCCTGGTGGCTTTCAGTATGTTAGGGGTGATGCAGACTTCCATGAATTGTGGGTGTGCCAGTTCCTCAAGATCCTGTTGCTGTCTCACTTCTTCCAGCTCCATTTCTAGCATACTTACTAGTTCATGCAAATCCTGGATCGCGCGGCACTTTACGCACACTTGGTTTAGCTCCGCTGGGTTTTCTCGGATTTCCCACATCAAGCAGGTGTCACAGATTACAGGCTTGAAGACCATGTTGAGGGTTTTTTTTTTTAAGTTTAGTTTTTTCTGCAGCTGTCAACCTGCTTTCCAACTGCTTCGAAACTGCTCTGTACTTTTCCACGCCTGTACTTCTCCCACTCGCTGTCGCTTCCACTCGCTGTCGCTGGGAAGACTGCCTCGTTTAACTGCGTTGTTCTGCTGTGCTGTCGGCTCCTCCCCTCGCCCGTGTCTCAAAACGGCGCTGAATTTGAATCAGCTGCTCCGAGTTTCAGCTTGTTTGTTATCAGAAAAACACACGCGGCTGTTTGACTTTGAGCTGCTGCTGTGTTTCCCCAATGTCCTCTGTTTTCTGATTAAAGCAATTCAAGATGCAATTTCTCCTTTCTGCTTCGAAACTGCTCTGTACTTTTCCACGCCTGTACTTCTCCCACTCGCTGTCGCTGGGAAGACTGCCTCGTTTAATAATTTTCAGCACATGTTCTCAATTATAAAAGCAACACTACAAAGAAATTTCTAAAACATGTATAGAGCACCCTGTAAAACAGAAAGTAAATACAAGCAATTCAAATAAGCACAGCAGACACAAAGTAGTCAGTGTGGAGCATGTGCAATTTACCATCACCAGCCACTACAGCAGTGTTCTAGATTCTAATGAAAAAACATTCGTAAGAGCAGAAGATGGCTTTCTCTTTACGATGTTTCCTGTCCCTGTCGTAGGACTGAACACACTTGTAGTCTCCTGCAGGCAAAACTAATGACTGTATGTTAACTGCAAACACACATTCACTGCACATGCAGATTACTACTATACTTGACTCTCATAGCAGTGAAGGTGAGACATTCCCTTCCTCCAGGTCGTATAGCAATATCTGTGTGTATATAGACAGTACAGGCATTTGTAGTAAATATCTATTATTTTGGGCACCATTGCACCTGTAGGGCAGACTTTTTAATTACAAAAGTTTCATATATTTAAAGAGGGAGACAATTATCTATTCAGAGATACCATGATATTTAGTCCTTAATCTATTCTTTAATTAACTCCTATTTTTTTTTTTTTGAAAGGAGAAAATGCTAATGTTACAAAATGAAAAAGAAAACAAACAAAACACACACACACACAAAAAAAACTGTGCTGAAGAGAAGTATTTCTATGGCTGAGGACACCACAGACAACTGACGGTCAAATTATATATATATATATTATTATATATATTATAGATCTCTAATAATATAATATATATATATATATATATATATATATATGTAATCTTAGGCTAATGATTAAATATGACAGGGGTGAATGAAAGAATGAAAAAATAATTTAAAAAGTTGTGTTTCCTCAGGCCATGTGTTGTACAGTACAGGACACAAAAAGGAGCTACAAGGAGGAAAGGAAATGAATGAAAATAGTTTGGGCCTCTCAGCTAAACTGCCATTACAGTACAGTGGGTAAACTGCTGGGTAACTTTACTTTGTCGCACTTAAATGCAAGCCACAGCCGCTTTTCTGTTAGGCACTGTACCTCGCTATGAACATGCGGATTTGTCAGCTGCACTCCCTTCACTGGATTTCTGTCTTGTATTTTACTGTGCTGCCACCTAGTGGGTCAGCCAGCAAACTACAGTGATTCATGGTTGAATGATGTTATAATAGTCTGGAGTCAACAATTAACTTTTCATAACAGACAGACCTACTAATTCCAGGTCTCTCTAGTCTCCAGTGTAAAAGTAAAAAATGTATAATTCTATATCCAAGACTGTACAAAGTCCAATGCTTCTGGATGAAATAATTTGCTTCATTTATCAACCCCTACTTTCTTCACGTAATTAAGTGGTAATTACTGAAGGGTGTTCATGTATCCCTTCAATTCAATTAAAACACCTTGCAGACTCATCTGCCTCAGATGCCTCTCCAACCCACTGTACTGACAGTGCTATGGTAGACCTTTGTAATATTTTGTCCAATCCCTGGAAGTTCAATAGTTGAGTCCTAGGATCTATGCCAGGACTCTTTTTGTGTTCATCTTCCTGCTGTGTTTCTTTTCAGGATTCACACCCACACTGGTGAAGAAGATGCTTGTCTCCCTGCTGACCTGTGTCCCCCTTTTTCTCTTCCTGATGCACAGGTGAGTGAGATATGGTACTAACTGCAATCTCTTGCTTGTTAGACAAAAAGGCTGCACATCAGTCCTTCACTTTATGGTGGTTTTCGGTTCCTCCTTGCTCTGTCTCTGCTATATCTCTGCTATATCTCCTCTATGTATGCCTCACTCTCTCTAGCACGTGCGTGTTATCTGGAGCCAAGCATCCTGACAGGAATGACTTTGACCTCTCACCCACCATCCGGAAACTTATGAAAGGCTACAACAGTTACCTGAAGCCCAATTTCAATGGTTAGTGATAACTTCTTCTTCTTCTTCTTCTTCTTCTTCTTCTTCTTCTTCTTCTTCTTCTTCTTCTTCTTCTTCTTCTTCTTCTTCTTCTTCTAATTTATGTGAGATGACAGTTACATTAAGTCTCCATTACCTATTTTAGAGAGGGCAAAGTTTGAGAACCTCAAAGTTTTCAAGTGTTAATCATATTAAATTAGTGAACAACAGGTGAATTACATTAATCCATTGTGTCACCAAGCTCTTAATTACATTCCAAATAAAGTAGCACAGTCCTCAAAGTATTGACTCTCACATTACTTTCTTCCCAGAAGGTCCGATCGAGATCGGAATGAGTCTGGGCATCGCGAGTATTGATGCCATCTCTGAAATCAACATGGTGAGTCTGAGAAGGAGGATCAGTCTCTAGCCAGGGTACAAGTGCACTAATCCACTGCTCCTTCAGTACATGGAGAGCTGACGGTGATTATCACAGTTCTTCATTGTTTGCAGTAGGTTTGGTCTTCATACGGGACAGTGAGGTCCAACAACCCCAAATTTAACCCATTTTACATATTATTATAGGAATCTATAAGTGCAAATAAAGTATTTATACAATATACAAGTTGTCTCTGGACAAATGGACCAAACATGCTACCATATTGTTTTGTGTAGAGAAAATACCTGAGTAAATCTGTCCCTGTGTCCTTACTGTCTCCCTTCCCCAACCCCACCCACTCCCAGGATTACACAGCGACCATCTTCCTGAGGCAGCAGTGGATGGATGAGCGACTCCTCTTCGAGGGCAATAAGAGTCTGAGTCTTGACCGAAGGTTAGTGGAGCTGCTCTGGGTACCAGACACATTCATCGTCAACTCCAGGAAGTCATTCCTGCATGACATCACTGTGGAGAACCGCCTCATCCGAATCTTCAGCAATGGTACTGTGTTCTATGCACTCAGGTAGGACCTTCAATACCTATCAGGCCTTACTGACAATTATTGAACTCAGGAGTTACTTCAATAAAAACAATCTCACACTGTGTTATTCATGAAACTGTTTCAGTCTGTTGCTACAGTAGACAACAATAGTCTAGAATTGTTTAACCAATATATAGAGCTTGTTGACTGCATTCAGTAGCATTGGAGTTCCAAGTATGTTACTAGGATGCCAGCAGTGATAATGAATTAATAAAGATCTTTCAAAACAAGCATTTCCTTGATTGTTCACTGGTCTTGACTAAATCTTTCTAAATCTTTTCTCAGAGAAACTTTGTGTTCTGAAACATAGTGGTACAAAGTACCCTATATAAGTAACACAAATAAATGCAGATATAATGTAGTCTGCTTTCAAAAAGGTGTTCCTTTGCTGAATCTTGTTTTCAGGATAACGGCTACAATCGCCTGTAACATGGACCTGACCAAATACCCCATGGATCGGCAAATGTGCACCCTGCAGTTGGAGAGCTGTGAGTACCAATACTGTTCCTGATAATAACTCCTACCCAATAATATGCAATAGTGTATTGACCCGCACCTTATTTTAGCAATACCTTGTTAAAATGTGTTCTATAAATGATCACTGCCAGCAGTCAAGCCCATGGTAAGCATCTCCTAGATCAGTTGATTTCTTAAGACCTACAGAATCACATTATTACAGGTTGGATGCTGTGACCTGATTACTACAGGAGTTAGACTGCTCAGATTGTTGGCATCTGTGGTCATTTGAAACAAGGTAGTTCTAAGATCCAAGACTGAGCAAAGGTTAAGCAGAATCATTCCACCATGCTTTGGCTGGGGTATCCCAGAACAGATCCCTGGTTTATCTCTGTGACTCCTCTCTCCACGCAGGGGGTTATAATCTCCAGGATGTCGTTTTTTACTGGACGCAGGGGAACGATTCAATGAAAGGTCTAGACACACTGCAGCTCGCACAGTACTCAGTGGAGAGCTACTACACCTCTGTGTCACAAGCTGTGTACGAGACAGGTAACTAAGGTCACCAAGTGTGTATATAGTAGGTCGGAATACATGTCGAGGTTTTGGGGGGATTTATGAGAGTTTCATGGCTCTAACAAAGTTGGTCCTATAATAATAGAAACACACAGGTAATGAGAGAAGTTTGGGGGCTTTAAAAGAGGCTTATATTTTTTCTCAGGTTCCTACCCGAAGCTGGTCCTCCACTTTGCGCTGTGGTGTAACATCCTGTACTTCATCCTAGAGAGGTATGTTCCAGCTACACTGCTGGTGGCGCTGTCCTGGGTCTCCTTCTGGATCAGCCAGTCTTCTGTCCCAGCCCGCACCTGCATCGGTGAGTCACCAACTGACACTGTCTGCCCCACAGCTCTCTTCATTCAACAGCGTTCCAAAATAATAACATGCTCCCTCTCGCTCACAATGTGACGTTGTGCAAGTGCTACACTCTTTATACATCTTAAAACCTTGGTTGATCACCTAATGTTATCTAAACACTCTGGAGATAAAGCAGTAAGTACCGGGTTCTGACAAAAGTACTAATTCTATACAAGTGGGTCAGAAGCCACTTATTGGACAGATCTCTTTGTGAGCTCTGAAAGATAAACACCACCTGCTCCTTTTTCTCTCTCTTTAGGGGTGATGACAATTCACTTTAAAAAGTAGATGATTGAAACAAGGTCCTGGACTGGAACTGACTGGAAGAGAAACAGCTGGAAAACCGCTGGCCCAAGTTGACTCAAACTGATCACAAAATCTCAATTTGTTTCTGCTACCCCACTTAGTGAATTCTGCTTCCCTCTCCTGCAGGAGCTTAGGAAAGATTTAGAGGAGTCAAACGGGATGGTTCCAGTCTTCAGCACCAGTTCTGCCAACCCCAGTAAGGTGGTGAAGCGAAACAATACCCAGAATGACTGTATGAGAGTTGTGACTTCCGGGAAGGTGGGCTCAAAGGCAGAGCTGCGGCTAGATAATGAGCAATTCTTCATGGCTCTCAAGGGGAAGGTTCAGCTAACCCTGGCTTTCTTCAATGTGTAAAATCCACACAACATTGACCGCAATTCCTCCATGTTCTTCCCCCTGGCGTTCATGTTAATCAATGTTTTTTACTGGATCTATTACCTCTTCCTCTGAACACGCACTGTACCCCTCCTCGTCTTTTAATGATACAGTTTTAAAGGGTGTACACTTGGAATAAAATGGACAAGCTGCTGTGGTCTCCTTTCTTAATTGCTATTTTAAAAGTATCCAACTGTGAGCCGGATGAAGGCCATCCCTGTGGTTGTCACTCAAATTACAAGGGGAAAGAGATCAGGCACTAAAATATTTATAATGATTTCCATTCCTTCTGCAGTGGTGTTATTGCATACAACTGGATCCTGAAAGTAAAAAAAAAAACATGAAGGACTGCATAAGAAGACTGCTGTCCACCACAGAATCTATTGACCTATGTTAAGCATATCCTTTTCTAAATAACCTGAGTTAAATATTTAAACATCTTTAGTTTGCAGCAAACAAATGGGCCCGTCTCCCAATGTGTGACACACTGTCTTTTTTCGTTCTTCCCAACTCCTACTTATGAAGTGCCGCGGGATAGATTTAATCATGCCCGTTTTTACATCTGAAAAATTTACAAGTGAAAATCAGTGGCTGGCAAACTGAGGTTGCCTTGAAAACTTCTCAGCTCAAACATGATAAACCTACTGTCAGACATGGATCCCTTTCACATTAACAGATGCACATTATAGAGAAAGGGAATAGGGAATTCTTCACCCAAACTAAATAGTTCTGCTCCTCAGTTCAGCATATTATATATTCTCTTCACTCTGCCTAAACTCAACACACGTTTTCCTTCCATGCCTACCAGCAGCATTGTACAATCAAATCAAGCACACTCATTACTGAACTTTGAATGATCCAAATACTGATTACCAGATTCTGCTGTTCAACGCCACGGTTTGTACGAACATTTCGCTGAAAGTAACATTTTCACCATTAATTTCCGTTTTTTAATAACCATGCGCAAATAATGCCTGAGGGTCACCTGAATAGAAAACTCGCTCTGTGCATTAATGATTCAGATAACTGCATCCATCATCAATGATGAAGGTTTAAATGACAAAGAGTTTGGCAGTTTCGAATCAGATGATACAGACTCCCAACCCAGACTCACGAGAGAAACGTTAACAGATTAACGTTTCTGCATGTCTGATTGATTGCGCTTTCCTGTTACGATGCAGTCCATATTTTGTATTTGTATTTTCTTTTTGGACACTGCAAGCTCTTAACATTTTAATGCTATAGTGCTACTTTGTATGCTACGTTCATTTATTATTTCGTGTTTTCACACTGGACACTCCCATTTCTTACTAACAGGGATTATGTAAAGCCACTTATTTTAGTGGACCGCAAAATGCATGTGTTTATATATTTTTTAAATGTAGCAACTTTTATTCTACCGTTTCACAGATGTGTTCATGATGAGCTTTTGCACAGCACACTGTAGCTTTAAAGTGTAATGACTGTTTTGTGAAAATATTTGATATGTCAAAAAGGTAGACATACAATTCAAAGTTGCAGCAGTATTTCACCAGTCATTAAATATGTCTCGATTCTTTAGCGTGACTGTGTGCTGTGCTCTACCTTTGAATTTTAAGCATGCCTAATTGTAAACATAATCTATCTACACGCACACGCACTTTTGCCTTAATGACAACTTTACGTCCCCTGGGCGTTGACGGCAGAATCCGATATATTATATGTGATTAACATTAAGAATAGAGGCATTACCTGCTCTTCATTTAGCTGCAGTTAGACAGCTGGGGATTTCAGTATTATTGAGTTATTAATTTATTTATGAGCAATATTTACTGCAAATAAGAAGTCTGGAACCAAACTAATGTAAGCTGTAATTACTGTTAGCAGCAGTGTATTGTAAACTTGATGCATATATGCCGGTATAGCAGGTTAATAAAGCTTAGGCATCGTTCTCTGCACACCCATAAACAAACTCAGTTGTTATGTTTTTATGTAGCATATTTATTTATTTACATATTTAATAATGTATTTATTTTGTATTTAATCTGTAGAACCAAGTGTTGATTCTAATAGCCATTGCTCTATTATTGTAATTGAGCTATTGTTGTAAGGAGCATTATTTTGCTGCTGTTTATATTAAAGATTAAATTGAATCTATGTGGGTAGTGGGTGGAGGTGGGCGGAGATCACCACTCTCGCTTCTAAAAGGTTTGGTCAGGTTCATGCCATTTTGCTGTGGTACCGTATGTGTTTAGCTGCTGTTTTTTTCACCTGTTAATGGAGCTATTGTTTTTCAATAGCATCTGTTTCTTTACTTTTTTTATTATGATTTAGGAACAGTAAATGTATGTTTTAAAATGTAAAAAATAAATAGCCTTTTCTCGTACCACTAAAATCTCAACTGTTTCCTTTCTTTCTTCTAGAACCTCTTACTGGCTTGGTTTTATTTTGCACTGCTTGCTATGGCAAATCAATTCCAAGACATGAATGCCAACACATAGCTAATTACATATTCAAATAAAGTTTGTGCTGCTCGGTCAAACTTTTGTTAATAAAAAGCATAGTGCAACTTGGAATCACTCTCACCCTCCTTGTGTTTGGCCAGTGTCGAGGGCCAAGACAAACAACCTGACAACCTGGCACTGGGGTGAGGAATCGCTCACCTTCACCACCTTGAGCTGGAAACTACAGAGTGGGCAACCTAGGAGACAGGAATTACACACACACACACATACACACACACACACTTACATGGGTACAAATAGACATAACACGGGAAAACAGAAATACATGCAGACATAACATACAGGTATACATAAACACACATAGACACCCAGACATAATGTGCAAGTCTACTTAAACCAATACAGACACACAGACACAATATGCAGGAAAACAGAAAAAAAAAAACAGGCTTACAGACACATTATAAAGGAAAGCAGAAATATAGACACTACAGTAAAACAGAAAGCCATACAGACAATATATAGGCATACAGAAACCCACACAAACACTATTTAAAATTACACATGCACACATCAGTGGACCCTATAGCTATTGATATTTCATAGCTAAACCAATATAGTCTCAGATCAGGTGTGACTTAGGGGTGGGTTGTGGATGATTTTGACATGCAGTAAAACATTTTGAAAGGGCATGTCGAGTAAGCTCTGGTGAGAAGCACTGGCACCATTAAAAAGAGATATTGCTCGGGGCATCTTTATATAGAAATGTTTGTTTTTTTGTTTTGTTTTTTCGGTTTCAGGCTGTTTGTTTGCACTCAGGTTATACCCACCACCCCGCCTTCAAAACAGGAATGAATATGAAGATTGTGCCAACATAGCCAAGCAAAAGAAGACAAACACTTTCCCTCAGTCTGTTCGAGATACAACCCCTTACCACTCAGCACTGAAAGAGATAGACGGCGCTAAGATAAAGAAAAAAGTTTACTTTTTTTATTTCTAAACTAATCTTTCAGCTGCTCATCTTCCAAGCAAGTACTTCATTTCAACTTTCATCTTACCAGGAAGATTTCAGACATTTCGATGCAGTTCACTGTCTTTCTGTAGAGGAAAGTGATTGATATCCCTGATGGTTACTGATGGAGTTTGTGTTTCTACTCATGCAGATTAACCTGGAAACAGCAAGAGACAACATGCAGTAAAACAATACATCCGATTTTTCTTCTGAGCTCTTTTCATATTAGCTTCTCAAGGCACGGTAGAGTACAATATTGGATCTGACAGGACTCTGAAAACTTCTACACTGCGAGTGCATTGCATATGTCTTCGGGAATCAAGTTCCTTAGCAGCTAATAACACAGGTTTTTAGTAAGAGAATAAGGGATAGTGTTATGTCGCTGTCACTCTGGTTCACTATGTCCCTGGTTCTCACTCTCACTCTGCTTCTCTCTGTGCCATTGGCTCATGGCTCACCACGGTTCTACCGCGGCGGCTATTTGCGGCTGCTGAAAGAAGGGGATAGCTGTGGAGAGTGCCGGCTGGACTTGTGCCCTGAAGCACCCTCTAGCTGCCCGGCTGACATGGTGCTGGACGAGTGTGGGCGCTGTAAGGAGTGTGGGAATGTGGAGGGGCAGATCTGTGACTCCGATGGGAAACAACGCTTCTACGGACGATGCAGGGAGGGCTTGGAGTGTGGAAAAGACCCTGAGCCACAGTGTATGTGTCTCTCTGGGGAGACTGTGTGTGGATCTAATGGCAGGACCTACAAGAATGAATGTAGGCTCCGGGAGGCCAGCTACGGGAGAGCGGTCAACTTGAGCCTCAAACAACAAGTCCCCTGCAAACATACATTTTAGATTTCATTTATTTAAAAGCAATAGTAATATAGTGATTCCAATTTGATAGTAAATATGAGCTTTGAATTAGGCATGTGCTAAGAATAAGTAATTACTGTAGCTACATTTTGGTACCTTTTGAATGTGATGAGCTTTGCATATATCATGTAAGGATATCAGCATTGAATTATCAAAGAAAATGAGAAAAATCAACATGACCACTTAAACAATGCTGAAGGTTGTTTCAAGCTAACGCAGCATGAATAGCTTTTAATTTATTAAGTAGCAACAGCCCAATCAAATCCAGAGTACAATCCCTTAACCATGCAGCTGTGCTGCTAAACATGGGATTACAGACAGCTAGCTATTCCTACAGCCTTTGATGAGCTGGCATCACAATTGTATAAGATATTAAAAAATGCCACTTTTCACTTCAAACACAGCACACCCCAAACACAGCACATCACAAAAATTCAAGTACTGCTGGCTAACTATTTAAGTTAATTTAATAGAAAGAATAAATAGAAACAGGAAGGACTCATGCATCAATAAGTGAATTCCTCCACTTACAAGTGACAACACAGAAAGATTGATGATCTGTTTGAGCAGTCTGTTAGTGAGAGAAGCTGCTGGTTTTAATAAAGCTGGTTCTTGGTGCATCAATACTCTCTACCATTCAGCACGCTGTGTAAAGATGAGATGTTGTCACAAAGTGAAATTTAAGAATTTCCTAAAAATAAATGGCACTCCAAACAATCAAACCTTTAGTGATCAAGCATCTCATATTGACGACTCACACAGTCGCACATTTCAACCTGCACTTCTTGTTCATTACTTGTATGCATTTGCTGGCTGACTGATGTTTATTAAATATAAGTTATTGTCCTTGTAGAATGAAAACTAATCAGAGTTTTTATTTATTTATTTATTTTAAATAACATTATTTCATTGTTAATGACCATATCTATTAGTAAAAATGACACTTTAAGCTACTTATGTTACTTTAAATATTAGCTTTTGATAGACTGTGCTGTAAGGTTTTATATAAATACTAAATATTTATATGTAGTGCTACAGAAAACATGTCTGTTCTGTGAGATACAGTCACATGCAGCTGCATCCCTCTGCCTCTCTCCAGACGTCACATCTTCAATGATGAAGGTGAGGGTCAGCAGCCAGACCTCTAATTACCTTGAGGATGAAGGGGAAGAGTTCTACGATGATACAGAGGAGGGGGAGGCGATGGCTATTATGAGTCAGGAGAGTACCCCGAATAAATCAGCAAGAGTAGGGGGAGGAGGGGCTAGGGTTATATATTGAGGGGAGTGACGTGAAAGAGCCAGATTGACTGTCTTGCCCATCACTGATTTAGAGCAGGGAGATGCAGCTTTTATGTATTACACACCTGTATTAAGGGTGGCATTTTCATAAAATAATAAACGTAATCTGTCAAGTCAAAATATAATAAAGTGGAGTGGAGAACGCTTTTTCTATTTGAATTTAAAGTTTGAACAGGGTCTTGAATCTTGAATGCAAGCTCATTGTGTAACTAACTGTTAATAATAGCACTGATATGCCAAGCAATTAACTTTCAGCTGTCACCATTGTCAGATTTTTTAAATTTGTTTTTAACTGATACTGAGGGCAATAATATTAAATAAACATTACATTAAAAACATGGCAATAAATCAAATGCCATGTACTTTTTGCAAATTGTCTTTAATTGTACAATATATGTTACAGTTAATACACTGAGAAAATCATACCAGCCCAAAGAAAACACATACAAACAAGCAAACATTAATTGTATGCAATTAATTACACAACCTTCCTCATAAAAAAAAGAAAAATGAACCTTATCACAACTGGGACCTGACTGCACGGGAAAAAAGCTGTTCTTTGCTTCCAAACTTTACGCTCCGTTGTCAAGAACTTGCAACTCCACAGCTATGCACTAGGTGGGTCTGCTGCTGCATTTTCGCCTCAGAGAGAACAGTGGAGAGTCTATTGGCATTCCTCTGAATGCCAGCAGGTGGCACCAGAACTCTTTTCTGTGAGTGGCGAGTTGAAGCTTAGAAACGGAGATAAGTGCATGCTCTGCTGATGACAGGTGTTTTTAATAATACTCCAGCTTTAAATGAGCTCTTATTCCTCAAGATAACACTTTTAATTGATTTTGAACTAAATGAATACTGTTTTTGGATCCATGTTTGCAGTGATCTGTGAAATAATTATGTTGCAGAAGAATTCAGCTTTTCCAGGTGAATAAATTAAGATAGATGGATAGATAGATAGATAGAATTTTTTTTTTAAATTTAGCAAAATATATTTCTTGTAACAAAAATTATTCATAAATACATTTTTTTAAGACAGAAATTTCATACAAAAATCCCAGAATTATCATGTTAAAAATCTTTATAGAAATGAGTGTAAAAGGGTTAACATAGACGATCAAACAATATTGTACAACCTCCCCTCTCACGTACACATCACCAATTCACCCTCTACAACAGGACAAATCACACCCCCACCCCCAGACTGTGTGGAACCCGTGCAGCTGACGGGTCAGTTTATAATAGGTGAACTCCAGCTTTACTCTTGCTCTTAGTGATAGCCAGTTTCACCTGACTAAGAGAAAGCCAGACTCTTTAGCATAGCAGTCAATATACAGAACAGAGGTTCTAGCCTGGAGCAGAAACAGAAACAATGAAAAATAGATTCCCTCTGTGAGCAATACACACGCTCGCTCCCCACCCCAGGCTGAATGACAGTAGCAAACGCATTGGTCACCACAGTGGTGTGCAGAACTCTCCATCGCAGGCCCCCTACATAGATAGTGAGACAGACAGGCAGATTGATGTTCCTGAAGCAGTACTTTATCCATTGGCCAGAAAATATATCTACGCTTTAGGAAAACTGAGAATCAAGCATTGGCCCCAGACACACTAAGTAATCTGGAGCTGGAGTCACATCGATCATTCTCTATCAGGTAATGGAGACGTATTTTGCTAACCAGCTTTTATGGTTTTTTTTTTTCTGTACTGTTCCTATTTGTATCTGCCCCTTAATAATGAGTATTAAAACAATCAATCAATCTTTATTTCTTATATAGCACTTTTCTAGATTAATCATCTCAAAGTGCTTTCTAGATAAATAAATAAATAAATAAATAAAACATCAATAATATACCAAACAATTTTGAGAAAAAGTAAAAGATCAGATGAAAAAACATCCCTTTAAACGACATCCATTAAAAAGCATTGACAAAATGGACATCATTTAAAAAAAAAACTAAATATATAAAATATGTAAGTATAACACAGGATGATACATTTTCCCCTTAAACTGCATATGCTAAATTATAAAAATGTGGTTTTAGTCTGACTTTAAACATAGTGAGAGATGGTGCCTCCCTCGTAAATCGTGGCAGATAATTCTGCAGGGGCTCTAAAACTGAATGCTCTGCCACCTGCCTTCTTTCTCTGTATGCGAGGAATACTGAGCAAACCTGCGATCTAAGAGAGTGACTAGAGACATATGGGGTCAGCAACTCTGTTAGATATAGGGGAGCAAGGCCATTTAAAGCTTTATATGTTAGAAGCAGGAAGCCAATGTAAGGCTGCTAACACAGAGGTAATGCGTTCATTGTTTTTTGTTCTTGTTAACTCTGGCAGCAGCAATAATAAACATGAAAACATTCCATTCTCCGCTCTCCAGCACTGTCACCTAACAAACAATGAACAACAAGAACACACCATCAGTACAGTCTATGAGAGACACTGCTGTCTCAAGCCCCTCTTCAGCTGATAAATGTCTCTCTCATCTCTTAATACTCAGGCACTGTGAAACTGTCTTTGCTAGGGTGTTTATTATTCAATTATGGACTGGAGCAGAATCAGCAAAAAAAAACAAAAAAAACAAAGAAGAGTAAAAAAGCTTCTAAAATGAAAAGGGTGGGGGGTGGCATTAGGAATTAACAGGAGGGAGCAGAATTAGATCTCTGTTTAATTTCAACTTTGCAGTTGGTCCCAGCAAACAAGGTTAGGGGTGTAAATATAACGGGAGATTTAGCGAGAATCGTTAGTCGTCTGTCTGCGCGGGGCGGTAATTGGAGGTAAAGAGGCAGTGATGAATGGTGTTAATGTAGTGTGGGTCACTGACACTGCATAACTCAGCAAGGAAAGAGAGAGAGAGAGAGAGAGAGAGAGAGAGAGACCTGGACCCATCTTAATCTATAAACCATGTTGCCCAGTAACTCTAATTAGGTTGAATTAAAGAGCCCTACATTCTCTGATTGCACCTTAATTGTATTTAGTTTTAATTTCTATATGTTTAACACAAACATGATAGTTCTATTAGCAATAAGTAGTTTGTTTTAATAAGTTTCCATAACCTGCAGGATTGTTTTCCCCCCCCCCCCCCCCCCCCCGCTTTTGCTTTTCTTAATTTTTTTTCTTCTTTAATATGCAATAATGTTTTTTTCATTCCCCAGCTGCTGCAAAAAAGGCAGAATTATTATTAAGGAGATCAGCCTCCCATTTCAGAGAGCCTTGGGATACCTTATTTTGCTCAGCCTCAATTAATTTTAATTGAACCAATAATATTTTATTTCTTGATACCTTATTTTGCTCAGCCTCAATTAATTTTAATTGAACCAATAATATTTTATTTCTTGGTTTGCCTCCGCGTTTCAACTTGTTATGGCAGATCTGCGGAGGAGAAGATTTCCTTCTCTCTTTGTTTTCTTCTTGCTTTTTAATTTAATACGTTTTTCTGCTTTCTTTTTTTTTCATTCTCAGCCTTGCGATTAATGAGAAATTAGCTGGAAAATATTAACAGCCATTATCCGTCTCTCTCCCAGGCAGAGAGAGTGAGAGCCCAGCAGAGCTCTATCCATATAATAAATAATGATAAATAAATGCTGGGAAAGCGATGGCTTGCTTGATGCCCAGGGGTGCTAAGTGCTCAGCACAGGAGGGGAGGAGGCAGTTTTTTTTCAATGAGAGGAACAATAATAAGCACAGGCTGTCCCAGTAAACCGGGCAAAACGCTCTTTTTTAATTTCAGATTGTTGCGGCAAACATCACTGCTGTATAGAAATGATAAAGGGTTGTGATCTTTTTCACCTTTCCATACTTTGTAGAGGAGGCAGTAAAAGTGTTCACATACCACAGTTTTAACACTGCCCTTAGATGTGAACAGTACTGAGGGCCTCCTCTGTAGGTCCCAAACAACTTCATTCTTAAGAAACCAAGATATGTCATTGGGATACAGAGCAGATGTGGGTAGGGTTTCACATTTCCATCTGAAGATGAATGCAGTAGAGGTGGCTTTTTACAGACCATAACGTTTATCTTGGCTAGAAATATAACACCTGATATTTGAGGTGCTATGTATGATGTATGAAGAATGTACCTATTTGAAATATACTGTGAAGCTCAATGTGTGTGTGTCAGTGTGACAGAGAGTAGCCCTTGTTAACCCATGGAGCCCCAGTGTCTCCTCCTGTTATTCTCTTGTGGAAGGCTGATCATTTATTTGTCCCCTCCTCATGCAGTATTACAGGCTCTGTTTAATAAAGAGCACTGCTGTAATTGAGTGTTACTCTCCCGTTCAAAAGCAATGAGGGGTTTTATTTCATTTCTTACTTGTTTGCATTCCTATATATGTGGGGATTTCTCATTGACTCACTATATTTTTATTTACTATTTCTAAATCCAGTCAGATAAAATTCCACACAGGGTGAAAGTCGACAAGAAACTATTTTTTTTTTTTTTTTAAGGCATATATCGGTGTTAATAAGGTGTGTTACAAAGGAGTTACTATCTTTCTGGGGACATTTTCTCAAATTTTGTCCTCACATTGATAGAAATATCTGTCCACACACAAACACACACACACACACACATGGCAGCACCTATATACAAAAAGCCTGACTAAAATTATTTTTCAATTAATAACTATTTATGTCACCACCAGCTCTCAGCTGAACAATTTCTCAGCTATGTTTTTCCCCAAGTATCCTCAGAACAACAGTGATACACAGACAACACAAATGCAGAGCAGGCCAGCTTTATATATTCATTTGAACGCCAAATTTCAGCTATTAGAGCTCATATCTATGAGCAGGGCACCTAATAGGAGTGCTGTTTATTTTTACAGAAATATCGGTGCTATTAGCAGGGCGAGTGTGTGCAGGAGTGGGTGTTAATAGTCGTTTATATTAAGCCCTTTTGATAAGGTTGCAGGCAAGCGATGTATCATAGTATACCCCCCCCCCCTTCCCCTCTCCCTCAGCCCATTAGCCTTCAGGAGTTACAACTGAACACAGGTCATTACTGTACCAGCAAACTAAACAAGCCCCGACCGCTTGAATGAGGGATGGCAAAGAGGGCTAATATCCTTCAAACCGTTACTCCAGTCTGGAATTTACAACTAAGGTTGAAAGAAACCTGCTAATTTTACAATAAATCAACTCTGTAGTTTAATTCAAAGTCCATTAGTCGGATTAAAGGGACCTGTTACTATGGGTTTTTTTTACCTATTTAATGCCCTAATAAGTGTGTCCTCCAGTGTATTGTTGTCTCAGCTTCATTATTTACTAGACATCATGTATTTATTTATTTGGCATTTGACTTGGGTCTGCTTCTGAAAAAACTCCCAAAACTGGTAAACAGTCACAGACATACATAATTTTACAAATGTACGCTTAATATAATAATAACAATGTAAGGAATAAAACATGAAGAAAATGTAGACTGTATAAAGTACGTCGTTGAGCATTCTCAATTGTTTCCTATTTTGTTACATTAACAAGGCTTTAGTGCTTTTGAACAATAGGAGGTCATTGCAGACTAAAGAAATCGCTTAGAGAATACAGTTAGTCTTTATATTATTAGGTCAGCTATTGTTTAGTAAAGCAATTAAGGAATATGTCTTACACCATAATATCCTTTAATTATTGAGGTGTTTTAGGCTGAGTCAAGATAAGTTGACTTAGTGAATGCTGAGGAGCATCAGTGACTGGTCTGCTCTTGTCTGCCATTGGGGTGATTGATTAGTCAGCAAAGCCCCAGTAACCGAGATCCAGGGGTCGTGGTGGTCATGGAAGATGCCTGAAGTCTCTGTCATGCTTCCCAAAACCATTCCTGCACAATTCATTATTGTCAGGGTACAAGTGCAGATTTGTTGAGTGGATTGATCCACAACAATACTTAAGAAAACTAGGGCATTCATTCTGTTTCTCAGAATAATTAAGAGACCCAGGGTACATGAGAATAACATGTCCCAATTCTCTCTCTCTCTCTCGCTTTCATTTGTGAGCTTGGTTAAGAGTGTGTAACTACCTGTGGAATAATAAAGTGGGAATTTATTTTAATAAATTCTTTTTAGGCTGTTAAGCTAATTTAGCCCTGCTAAAACAATGGCGCTAATTATTTGTTGATGTGGATCTCTGGTAACAATGCTTTTATTACAGCAACTCCTGCAACAGGAGATGAGCCTGTGCACCCCCTCTTGCTCTCTCTCTCTCGCTCTCTCTCTCTCTCTCTCTCTCTCGTAAAAGACTAATTAAAATATGAATTTTGACAGCAAACAATCTTAATTGCTTTTCTGGTCTGATCGTCAGTCTGCTGTCTTGAAGAGAACTCATTAGTAACCGAGCATTCACGTCTGCTATACTTCCTGCCGAGGTTTAATTTGGTTAAATGTTTCAGTATTTGGGAGGGGGATATATAGTATGAATGTATTTAAACGTGATGTTAAATGCCATTACTTATCATGTAATGACACACACTAGGTACCATGTCTACTGTATATGTGACACCTATAAACAGCACTATGTGAAGGGCAAGTGGCCAGATAGATTTGCATTGGTTCACGAAGCATATTTCCTGCTCACAACTCTTTAAACCCCCCTTTGAATTGCACAGGCATATTTTCTGAAAATAATAATACAATTTAAACAATTTTTAGGTTGCAAAAAATAAAAACAAAATCAATAAATGAAGAGCCTGCAACACATTTTTTGTTAGTTTTATACAGTAAGAAAATACCCCTTTTACCTTTTCAGCATTTGTTATAAAATCCCTTTGATGAATCTCTGCTGAATTTCAGCGTAACGATTTAAATGTGTTGGTGATTATTTTACACTTGTATTGCAGTTTTTTTAATTACCTAAGACGCATGATTTTGGGCCATGTTGTGTTTTTTGTTTGTTTCTTAAATAGATTTTTAATATCCCCCCCTCCCCAGCCCTAACGATGGCAAATCCTCCCTGAATCAAATTTCCATCTCTGACAGTGCTGGCTGCTGAGAGCACACAAGGGAACCCCAACATCGGCCGCAGAAAATATTACTTTTTAATTGCCAGCCCTGGAATTCACACACAGCGAAGTAATGCCTGTCAAGCTGCTACACTGAGCGGAATGCTTTTTTCAAGATGTCTCAGCGTTGCATCAGCACTCTGAGCCGAATTCAGTGCCCTGCATTGAAGAGAATAAATAACAACAACAACAACAACAACAAAAATAAAGTAAATATGCCCAGCAATCCTTACAGCAATAATTAGACACTGTATAACTGTTTTATTCTTTTGGCAAGTTTGCTTAAAATGGCAAAATCAGATAATAACTGGGTTTCTTAGAAAGATCCTGTAGGTTTAATTGTGTTTGTTTACTAGGGGAGTGAGTGGATGGGGCTTGGGGTGTGTGCAAACAATTTTCAGTAAATCTCCCAAAGATTGTTTGACCCAACATTTATATTTTAGAACTACTACCTTCTACATGTTAGGTCGCAATTTTCTAGTGCTGCCAACTGTCAGGTGGGCACAGGTTTCAAACTCCGTTCACACTCTATAGAACTGATATTGCAGAGGGTACTTGCCATGTAAGTTTAAATCGATCAGGAATTTATTAGTTGTTAGCCTGGCAGTCAGTTTGGTGTGGCCTCCAGCTGCTCATTGCCATCCTGGCTTCCGCTATCTCTTTCTTTCTGTTACCCCCTGACTGTATAGCCCCCATCCAGGGGAATAAATTGTTTTGAAAACTGGTGCAAAACTATTCAAGCCCCCTTCCTCCTTGATATTCAATTTGTTGTTAGGGTTTTGTGGGTGGACATGTGAGCAGTCCAGACACAATGAGAAACTATCATCGTCTATGGTTGCCAAGGAATCATGAAAAAAATTAAACATGTCTACTGGTGCCAGAATTTAAGGGGATGACAATGTGTCTTGTGTATATTTATTCTTCACAAGGTTTTAAATGGACCCTACAAACTACTTTTGTGAGTGTTGGGCAGAGTGGCAAGCCCAGGGTGTATAATTGTATTTATAAAAAATAGTGCACGGTGGTTCTTGTTTACATGTCTGTAATCTCTACAAGTTTATGCCGAGATAAAGCAAGATAAATGAATATTTAATGAATGTTTTATGTGAAAGCACTTTGAGGCTGAAGAGCTGTCAGGCTGGGTGACCCTCGCCCCGCACAGGGGCTGATGGGAAGGTTTCCTCCCAGGCAGGCAGGGGTGTGTGTGTGTGTGGGGGGGGGGGGGGTGGATGGACACACGCTGATGGAAAATAAAGTAAACAGCCTTTTAAGTCCTCAACCGGAATTGATCTGCCTTTTAAAGATGAAGGATGGCCCTAGGAGGCATTATCCAAAGGCGATGCTTAAGGACTTCAACCTTTTACTGGAAAATGATTTTTTTTTTTTTTTTTTTTTAAGTGTCAGCAAGTTGTTGTTTTGTTTTGAGTTATTGTGGCAGATTAGAAGCTCTGCACCCCACACTCCCAATGCATCTTGTAAATAATTCATCTTGCATAGGGTGATGTGTGCCTGCGCGTGTGGGGAACTTTTCTAATTTCCCTTGCTGTTTCTTATGTATTTTGTGGTATGATTGTTTCTCTGTTAATTAATCTACCAGTTTGCCAAGTAAAATCCATTGCTGTGCTGAGGGCGACTGGTTTACTCGTTTTGACAGACTACCAGGATGATACTAGGACAATGAGGAACAAACTCAATGTTTCCATATGCACTCAAACTTTTAAAAGCACAGAGAATTAATGAATACTTTAATTAATTAACTAATTAATGACTTTTTGTTCACCCAAGCCAGCCACTTTATCAGTCAGAAACAAAAACTCACACACACCAACACACAGTATGAGATTTGGACAGAACAACACAATGGGACACATTAAGTCTGTGAAGTTGGCTGCTGTTTTATTTTCCCAGAGGCCGCATCGCAACTGATTAGCCTACAATGGAACAGTGTCCTTCCAGGAAAATTAAAACACCTTTGCACCATATTAACAGTGTCATGGCATGTGTTTCTACATTTTTCTTAACCTCTTTTTTAATTTAAAACTGGAATGTTAAGTTTTCTTGGAGTTTGTTCCCCAGATAAGGCACTGTAACAGTGATAAGCTTTTTTTGCCAAAGTGTTTTCTTTATCCTTGGACAACATAATTTCATTTCAGATGTCCTTAGATTATATATTCTTGTACCAGTCAATAACTCAAGTACCCAGGGACAGTCTCCTTCATTATCTTATATCAAAGTGCTGTTTATCGGGCAGATGAGCAGAGAGCTTATTCTCTATGAACTACTAATGTGCAACAGAAACCTAGTCTAACCAAATGAGAGCTTCACCTGTTTCAAGACAAACTGAAACAAACATTGTGGCATTTTCCTTACTTTTAATAGACGACAAACTCTTAGAAATGTTGGTTAACATTTAAACAACATTAGTACTTGCATCTGACAACCAGTGTGCTCTTACAACCCAAAAAACAGCAAATTTTTAAAAACAACTCTGTTCGTCAAATTTAACACAAGCAACTTGCTCTCACGTGGGTCATAACTGGGAGGGATAGGATAGAAAGAACACAGTGCAGCCTTGTTTTCCTGTAATATGGACACATTCTATTAATTTCCATAGTGTGATATACATGTGTTTCGAATGAAGGGCTTGTAGAATGGTAGCACACATTTTGTATATTCTTCCAATAGAGTGTCTGGGGGGTGGGTGTCCGCCTATGTCAGTGCCATAGAACTGAACAGTAGCCAGATCAGAGAGCACTACTGTATTTTTTGATTGAATCTACCACCGGCTTTGTTAGCCTTGCCAGTGGGGCGGCACCGTGACTTCCAGCAGGGGGCGGGCTCAGAGATCCGATCTGTGCAATAATCCTCTGCCAGACCAGATTAATGGCTCTCACGCAGCATGCTTTATTAGGGCAGTGTAACAGGCTGGTGAGTGGATAGAGGCCCAGAGACAGACTGCAGTTCAAAAAACCACACTTATTATAAATTAACACAATATAAAAGTGCACAAGGGCAAAATAACAGATATTTAAACATAAAGCAAAACTCACAAAAATAAAGGTTTCCAGGCTGGGCGATGCCGTCGCTGGATTTAGAAAATTTCAAAAACACAAACACCAACCTGCTTCCTCAGCTCCCTCCTCCTAATGGGAAGCAGAGGCTTCCTTTTATGTCAGGTGCCCAGGCCCTCTCTGGCTCTCGGCTCACCCCTCTGGGTGAGGTTGTTCCTCCCACTTTTCCCACCTCTCCCCATCTCGACGCCACAGCGTGTTGATAACTATGGGGAGATCGTGGACGAGGTCTGCCTCAGGGTGCATCAACCAGTCTCAGATCTCCTGGGACGGTGGTGAAGGTGGTGGTGCTGGAGGTAGTGGGGTGGCCCCTGATGCCTGGGGTGAACAGTGCACCTCTTCCTGGGCCTGATTGTAGGGGCATCCTGCCCAGTTGTGGCCATCCTCCTCACAACAGTTACACCAGTTTGCCAGTGGCTGCTCTTTCCCATTTAAAAAATAAAGTCCCAAAAAAAAAAAAAAATCCTGCAGTACTGCTCTAAGCCCCCTGTTGGCACTATATCCCACTCCAACACCAAATGTGACAGGCTGGCAAGTGGATAGAGGCCCAGAGACAGACTGCAGTTCAAAAAATATATACTTTTATTATAAATTAACACAAAAGTGCACAAGGGCAAAATAACAGATATTTAAACACAAATAAAGTAAAAAGCAAAACTCACAAAAATAAAGGTTGCCAGTCTGGGCAATGTCTTCACTGGATTTAGAAAATTTCAAAAATACAACCAACCACAAACACCAACCTGCTTCCTCAGCTCCCTCCTCCTAAAGGGACGCAGAGGCCTCCTTTTATGTCAGGTGGCTGGGCGCTGATTGATCATTAATTAAGCTAATCATCTAATCAACTAATCAACCCCAGCCACCTGAACACAATGAACCCAGGCAGGTAGGGGAATTTAACCCCATCCCTGCCAATTTCTAAAGGGCAGAGCTGTGCTCTGCCACAGGCAGGATGACTGCACTCTAACTCATACTGAAGAGGGCTCTGTTCTTGTTGTCACTCATTCAGGTCATATCACAGGGCACTTCCCTTTTTTATCACATTTAGATGAGTTTGTGTGTGTGTGTGTGTGTGTGTGTGTGTGTGTGTGTGTGTGTGTGTGTGCGTGTGCGTGAGTGTGTATGCATATGTATATATTGCCTTTAATTTACATTCTAGTCTCAGTGGTTTACTATATTGTCTTCATTGTTTACTGACTGTCAGTCTACAGTAGTTATTTATTTATTTAATTTATTTCCCCTGTTTTGCATCTCCTGGATAGTAGGGAGCACACAAATAGAGGTTCATGAGGCTGGCAAGACATCGGAAACAATATAAAGGCATTATAATAAGAGAGAGATTAATAACTACTTTTTACACAGACACTCAGGAATAAATATCTGTCCTTGAGCAAGTGAATTGAGTTTTAAACTATAAATATTGGGGAGGGGAGATTAAATTGATCAAAATAATTGTGGACAAAAACATTTAATGATATAATTAAAACACGACCCATCTTGGTTGCATATTTTTACAGATAGAAATACATTAAAGCTGCACTCACATCATGCGCTGTTCAATGTTTGATTTTCAGTGGTGATTATCAGATCAGTTAAAAATACCCCCTAGTCCGGATCACCACAGTCTTAAAACATTGAGGCTAAACATTGAAGTTTTCTTCTCACTCAATACCATTTGTCGAAGTTTTGTAGATTATCGCGATGGACTTGATACTGACTGTAGTATGTAATCATTTTAGACACAAAGTTGCATTCAATCAGCAATGGTCAAAAACTGGCACCGGTAATTTAAACATTTTGACCTCCGGAAGAGAGACTTTAAAGCAATTCACACTCCAACAGTTCAGCTTTTATAAAAGGATGCTAGAAGATATGAAAAGCTGAATGGGAATTCAGATGTGTTTGAATTGAATTTAGGTTTACGATGTAGACAGTTCAATGTCTTATATTCAAACTGTGTATAGTACTGCATATTTGCAAAATTCATGCTGTATAGCCACATATACAGTGAGTTTCCATTGTGGAACATGTAACCCTTGCCTCCTAGACAATCAGCTCACCACTAGATGCCACCCTCTCCCTCCCACCTCCCCTGCCAGCCCCAGTACTCCGGCAGCCCATGGCACCTCCAGCAATCAGACAGCTCAGTCCCTTTATCGGGTTAATGACAGAGAGGGACATAAATCATGTCAGCAAGCAACAAGAAGCAGGGGCAGGCGGTCCCACATCATTCAGAACAGAGACAGGGGGACAAGGCTAGAAGGACAAGTCAAATTCATAGGCTTTATCTTCTGGGAAGATCCCTCTGACCTGCTAACCTAATCACCTGGCTCTCAGTCTCCAGCATTAACCAGTGGATCTGCTCTCCTGGCTCCCAGTCCTCTACCAACACATCTGCCCTCCTGGCTGGTTGGTATTTGTTGTACAATGTATCAGTAGAAGCAGCGGTGGTATTTCTGTCCGCAATGATAGTGAAACAGACTCAGTCTGTAGTGATTAATAAATCAAGAGGTAGAATCAGCTAACAAACGGCTCACGAGGTGCTCCTTCCTTCAAAGAAATATCCCTCGGAAGGAACTGGCACTAAATTTCAGACTGACAAAAACTCAGATCGGTGCAAACCATGTTTCAAATGGATCACAAAACGCTGCCTTCCTCCAGGGCTATTCTCTGTTTGTTTTCCTTCTTTTTATTTCTATTTGTTAGTTCTTTCTTTTTTTCCTCTCTCCCTCTCTTTATTTGGTGGTCGTCTTGGGATTTCAGAAGCAATAAAGCGAGTGAAATCATTGTTGCTCGTCTTCAGGATTAAAACTCTGGTTTTAATTTTGGGGAAAGTAATAAGATTTGAAGGCGTCTCGGGTTACAGGACTGTGAGGCATTCTCTACTCAACAAGCTTCACATAGGGGGACCACTCTACAGTGTTAGAACAATGTTTTGCAGTGCCTTACTAAATAGTTGTGCTCCAAACTTTTCAGAAATTATATATTTGTTAGAATGATTTTCTCACAGCACTAGGGATCAATCTTCGCCCAGGTTTTCTATGCCACACTGCAAGGCTTCTCCACAGCACACACATGCTGTGCGGTTTAGTGGTTAGAGGCAAGGACTGGGGTGCAGTGAGGTAGTGGTGAGAGCTGAGGAACAGGGAGGAATTGTGTCTTAGTGGTTAGAGCTGAGGGTCTATGAGATTAGTGGTTAGAGCTCAGGGACTAGGAGGCAGTATGACTTAGTTTATAGAGATCAGGGACTGGGAGGAATTGTGGCCTAGTGGTTAGAGCTGAGGGTCAGTGAGATTAGTGGTTAGAACAAGGATGAAGGAAGTATGGCCTACTGGTGAAAGCTGAGGGACCGGGAGGCAGTGTGCCCTTATGGTGGAAGCTAAGGGACTGAGAAGCACTGGTGTAGCAGCTAGTGAAGTGATATTGTACTGTTAACTTTAAACTGGTTTTGAAATGTAGATTTACAAGTCAGTGGAACTGACAGGGTTAACAGTTCCATTATTACATCTTGTTTTAGCCTGAAGGGGCTTTGTGCTAAATTATTACTGCAGGAACGGAGGGGATAAGAGCTTTAAATATTAGTGGGTCTCTAATAAATCACAGCGATGATATCCCGAGGACAACGAGATGGAAAGAATCTGGATATACCCAGGAGGAGAGAAAGAAAGAGAGAGAGTGTGGAAGAGTAGGAGGAGAAGGGGAGGTGTAATGTAAGAGAAGAAGGGAATGGAAATATAAGATTGGAGTTACTGTAGTCCTCAAAAAACCTGAACCAAAAAGCATTATTTGGAAAATGTCTAGAAATTATGAGCCATGATGTACAGTATTTGTTTCCCAAATTTTGCATGTGCTGTATAAGAGATAACACCTCTGTAATATGACCTTCACTATCCTTTCAGCACACTCATTAATACATTACCAGGCATGTGGAATGAGATCGGTTTAAAGGATCAATGGGCCTTTATACTGTATTACTGTGTATTATTTTTGTGTATGACTCCTAATAAATGTACATATCCTCTAGTAATCATAATAGGAAATTACCTGGGATGTCAATTCTAGTTTCCTATTCTGTGTACCATATACATACACAATAAAAGTAAGTACAGCTAATGCCAAAAGTTTTGAATCACCCTCTAGAATTTACTAATTTTCGAATGAAACCTGCTGAATAATTATACATGAACGTACTGAATTTCATACTGGTTTGTAGTTTTCCATATACTTAACGAAAAACTGGCAAAAATTGAAAAATGTGACATTTCAAAATCTAACATGAAATACATTACTACTATTATGGCTTCAGGTAGACTTTTGCGTAGACAAAAGATCTAAATTATGTTCCTGTAGTTTTTTTAATTTTTTTTTTTAATTTTTTTATGTCTCAGTCCTAAAATTCTAAGTGATGCACAATGTTTGCCAATAGCTTTATACTATAGGAATTATAATATTTGTAGGCTATGCATGCTGTATCTCTCCCCCAGGCATGTAAACCTGGCAATAAAAATAACATTTTACCAAGTGAAATAAAAACAAAACATGGAAAAATTGAAAAATAAAGAGAAGTTTAAAATGAATATTGCTGTTTGTTGATGATTAATTCTGGACTGACTGTGCAACAAACGTTTTTTTTTTAATAAAAGAACAGTGCTAAAAGGAAACACTGGGGCTTGTGTGTGTTGGTGGAGTGTCGCTGTGTGTTGATGACTATGGGCTGTGAGTTCAACCATGCTGGTTGCGGAATGGCTCCTGTGCTGTGAATCTCAATAAAAACGCAAACTTGCACAGTGCAAAGGAAAAGAAAACACACTCCAAAGACCTACCAGACAGAGCAGATAATAACTCATTTGTTATTAAAAATTATGAAAAAAAGCTAATGACTTAATGTGATCTGATGTAAGTGAGTGACGCTGTGAGGTGAAAGGATTCTAATTAAAGCTCTGTCTCCTAGGAGCCACCCTCCTCATTTTACTCATTTATTTCAAATATTTCTGTAAGCCAATGTTTCCTTTACAGGGGCATCCCACAGTGAAAAAAATAAAGTTCAAGACAGCATGTTGTTGACTCAATAACAAGCAGTTTAATGGATACTCTGTTAAGACACAGAGACATAGGCATGCACCAAGCCAAAGCCTTAATCCCAAACCATACCGTAAATTGAGCGTGTAATCATAAGAGCTCTGTTTTTGGCTCTTTGAATCAAGTGTATGAAATTGTGGATGGCACAACATAACTACAAACCAATACCATTACTGTACTATAATAATGCCAATAAACATTTCATATAGAGAAGCGACCGATGTACTGGTAAAATCTTAAGTGATGAAAGGCAATGTGTAAAACCTGTAAAATACTCTGCAATTTCACTTTTATAAACTCACTTATTATTACCATGTTGTTAGCTTATCCCTTACTGAAAGCAGTTTCATACAAAAAAAGTAGTAACAAAAGACAATGAACTAGGATTTTAAACAACAAAACGATCCTGCTTGATAATCCAATGTGGGGAAAGTAACAACAAATCAAGACAATGAGCCTCGAATCAATGCTGAGCGCGAAACTCCTCTCAGTGTATGTTGAGTTTCACTGTTGTGAAAGCAACCTGCATTCTTCCTCTTGCAATACAGTTATAATTATTGATGAAGATATCACCGAAATCTACTTGATTTATAATAATTGATGCTGTTCTTGATATGTGGATTGGCACCAAAGTGTATCTTTGTGGTTGATTATTGTCAGATTTCTGTACAAATTAAAATCGGGTAAAATCCATTCTTTACACTTTAAATAAAACTTGCCCAGATGGAGAGATTAATAAAACCCTGGTGCTTTGCATACTATGTATAGCCATGCTATGCCGTAAATGCACTGATCTACGGGTAATGTCATTTCTTCAAAGGGTGCAGTATGTGTCTCTCGTGTGTAACTGAATACTGCACATTCCAGAAGTGTCCTCAAACCTCTGTTTAGTATTATTGGCTTTTTGGTGACAATTGAGGCAGGTTTTTTAATGCGAGACTCAAATATACTTCAACCTAAACTGTGGGAAAATCTAAATAATGTCAAATTGCAAATCTAGGTTTATAAATCTCTCTCTCTCTCTCTCTCTCTCTCTCTCTCTCTCTCTCTCTCTCTCTCTATATATATATATATATATATATATATATATATATATATATATATATATATTATATTTATATTATTGTTTTAAAAAAAAAACATATTTGTACATTCAATAGTATCCTGAGACCCTGCCTCATATATGAAAGACCATGTAATATAAATGAATCCGTGAGGCGCAGTAATTACCAATAGCTCAATGAAAGTTTGTGTTGACTTGTGCTCCTGATGGAGAAGGATGGTTGTCATTTTTATTTTTTGTTTTCCCGCTCTCTCAGACAGAAAGTGCGGCATGATGGATGGCTGTGTTGTGAGGTGACGGTGCAGGGGAGATTGCTGTGCTCCAGCGGCACATTGTGCTCCTCAGCAGGGCTTGCAGAGTTTTGTTTATTGTGTATATCTTCTGTAAAGAGGAATCTCTCAGGGCTTTGTTGCAGAATATCAAGGATAAATGAAAGACATTAGCAGTACCCTGATATCTCTGCCTTCTGACGACTTAAGCTATGGTCTTTGGCTGGACTGGGAGTTTTTAATTCAGCCTCATTCTGTGCACTGGTGTTCCAAGGACATAGTCAGACATTGAATAACATTCAAATATATACTATTTGATTGTGAATGGAATAGTGAGCAATATAACTGTCATAGACAGTACAAGCTATTCAGATAATGGTAGTCCTATGATGTTAATATGGTATCAAAAAAGCTTTATAATTTAAAGGAGACAACAGGATTTCTACCTCCACAAATGGAATTTGTAAGAATAATAGCAAACAATGTTAACCTGTCCTTCATTAATGTTCCCTATAGATTAAGAATGCTTTCTCAAATAATGACCACAATCCTTTTAATAGAAACAAATACAGGTATTTATTTTATAAATTATACACCGAAAACCAGCTTTATAGAATCACTGGTAAATATAAATCAAGCTTTTTTTTAATTCTAAATTTAAAATTATTTTTAAACCTGTGAACCGTAAAATAAATAAATAAATAAATAAATAAATAAAGCACAATTAACTGATAAACAAAATACATGTCAATGAGGAAAGAATATATTCACTCTTAAATACCAGCTGTAGTCTACCCCACCCTCCCACCTTCCACATTGAGAATTATACTTCATTCGCCACTACACTTTCTAATTCCTATGCTTTTTCTCTGAGCAAAACTGAGCAAAAAGAGTTTAAATTGTGATTTAAATATCAGATGAAAATGTAATTAGGAGACGAAGAACAAGCTTTTTTCTTGCTTCCTGCAGGGATCAGCTAATCGGGGGGTTTAACAGGCAGGGCAGGGACAGGGGCTTAGAGAGTATGAGTGTGTGTGACAGCTAGCTCTCCTGCCTCACGTCAGTCTTGCACAGGACTCAGAGCTGTATACATTACCACACATTTCATGTGTATGTTTGACCTGTAGGTCGGATTATCTGCAGCGACACTGCTGAGTATACAGCACTGTGCATGTCTTTTGAAAGTGAACGTAGGGCAGCTTGGACAAGTTAAATTGCGTTGTATACAGCTGTCTGGACTGCAGTTGCAGGTTCCTGCGAAGGCTGTTTACGAGAACAAAGATGAAAATCCTAAAACATCAGATTATTTTACTAAACGTTTAACAGCCAATGTCCTGCCCTCTGAGGATCTTGCATTTATTTGTGTTTATTTATTTATTTCAAATGTTCATATTTGCAGTATCTTGTTGCATTGCATTGAGAGCTGTAGGTGTAAATTAAAGTTACATTTGAAATAAATGCAAAAGTAAATCAAACTCTTTTTATTACATTCTATACCATAGATGACCATTTACTCAACAGGTTATACAACAAACATTTTACACATTAATTTTACTTCTTATATCTTTTATTTTTTTAAAGCCATTTTCACCATTAAAGCACTAAGCAACTTTACAGGATAACTAAATAGTTTAGTGTCATCTACTAAAAAAAAACTAAAAGAAGTACATAGTGTATTTGGATTAGTTTACTGGTTTAATGTTTTCAGTGGAGACTTATATACTACTTAGAGCATTCTGCAGTTCTGAATGGAATTATCTTTCCTATACCTTTATACAGGGCTGAGGTGTTGAGATAAGAAGTAATATTTAGGTATTTCTACAGTGCTCCTTATGATGGTAGAATAATGTACCTCGTACATGTCATGTTTTTACTCTGCAGTCAATGTTCTGTACATAACGGTAACACTAAGTGGTGTTTATACCCACCTTGTGCTGTACAGAGATATCTTTGGGTGGCTCTGTTTGAAATCGTGCTCTGTTAATGGCCCTGAGGATTAACCTAAACATCCTCCCAGAAGGATGTGTATTCCCTGAGGGGAATGGCCTGTCTATGATGGAGCCTGTCGGGGCTAATGGATGAGTGCAGAGATGGAAGGGGATAAGCAGCTCTCCCTGTCCGTCCGGAGAGCTCTCAGGGTCGGGCCACCACTGAGCACATTAGCCTTGGAGTAGGTTACAGCGACTGAGGAGCCAGCTTTGTGTACGAAGCCCCAGATGCAGCCATTCTTTAGGAACAAAATGATGTATATATTCAATATATATATTATATATATAATATAATATATATATATATATATATATATATATATAATATGAAGATTTAAGTCAATTGTGTCCCTATGCAAATGTGTGCCTTTACCTCCTAATTTGTAAGGTGTACCCCCACCCACACTATAACACCCCTGAACTGCCATGCAGATTAAGAAGTTCAATAAAAGCCACCCTTTGCTGTCTCTGCATTCCTGCGAGTGAACACCTCACTTTTACAGCTGTTCGCCACTCATTAGATATGTCAATCAGGCTGAAACCACCCATCTGAAGGGAGGAGGAAGAAAAAACAAGAAGAACAAAAGAAAGTGCCACCAAATTCCAGAACTGAATATTCCCAGTGTAATTAGAGACAGTTAATTAGCAATTTAGACTAATGATCTTAATTAGCCATACATAATTTCCTGGTAGATAAATATTGCATTCTAACCGGATTAGGGGGGTATTTTGTTTAGTATGCAATTATTAAGATAATAAGACTTAATTGCCTACATTTGCATAAGCAAATGTGCTAATTAATTACAAATAAAATCACACTTATCTCGACTAAGAGGAGAGTAATTTGTGTTTTCATTGAAGTGGAGCCATAACATGACAACAAGAGAAATTAACAGGAACAGCAGCAATATTACAGCAGGTAGGGCTCATTCGATTAGCGACGAGCTTGGGAGGGAAGACCATTAATATTAATAGTTTGAGATAGTCAGACCAGCCTCACTGGGATATTTACGAACACACACTCACAGACACACACACACACACACACACACACACACACACACACTCCCACCCCCCCCCACACAAAAGCATCCCAGTCAAACATGAGCTGCAACCTGAAAGTGCAGTGCACCCGTAGGGTTTTAAAAAGAGCTTGTACATATTCAGGAAGGCTGTTGCTTTATAATCCCATGTTGAAAGTATAAACTCTCCAAGTGCTCCCTGTATAACAAAAGGATATCATGTTGGCTTTATACAGTGGAGCTTGCATTGAAACCCTGCTGCTGCTCTAGGAAGTAGCTGCAGCAAGTCTGTAAACCTCACAAAATCACAAAGCTACAGAGCTGCAATGCGGCTTGTGTGTCTGCAACAGAAACTACATTTAGCAAATGTGTATTCTCAAAGTATTTTGGCTACACTTCAAAAATCTAGGTACATTAACTACACTGCAGCTATACACTCTAGTTTCTTTTTTTATTTTTAAACAGGTACTTAAAAACAAAACTACATGTGCAGTATAATGCAAATCCATCCTGACAATTGTGTGCTGAGCTGATAAAATAAAGAAGAATACATTAAAGATTGCCATCAGGCTGCTTTTAACACTGCAGGTAATGGCCTCTGCTGGCTTGTTTTCTTGCGCCTGCTCAAAGGCAAAAAGGTTTTCCATGCAGTGAAAAGAGAAAAGCAGGAGATGCAAATGCTTACTATTCCAAACAGTACCGGTCTATGTAGGTGGGGAAGCAACTGTAAGCTCTGATGCCCTTTTTTGCCCATGGAAACAAGATATAGGACACAGGAAGCAGATTTCCCATACACTTTTCTTGTAAATGGTCTCAGAGAGCAATCTATACTATTTTTGTTAGTTTGCATGTAATGGTCTACTCTTTCAGGTTAGCCCTTCACTTTTTGTTGAGGGAATAACAGATTCAAGAAGTGCAGCAGTTCCTCACCAGGGTATCTGTGTGTTGTCTCACTAGACATTAGGACATTAGCTCAACCGTAGCCTCTTGCCTAGGAGCTAAGGCCTGGCAGTGAGAAATCACATACTCCTGAGTGGATGCAGACAACATTGAATTCAATAGCTAAAGTAAACTTGTCTTTTATTGATACTAATAATGTAGGAGGCTATTTTCTCCTTTTAGATATAAAATATGTTTATGCCTACAAATATTAGCAGGTTAGATAAAAAATGACACACACACACACACACACATATATATATATATATATATATATATATATATATATATATATATATAGAGAGAGAGAGAGAGAGAGAGAGAGAGAGAGAGAGAGAGAGAGAGAGAGAGAAACTGTGTGATTAGGAGGAATCAAAGGAGAAGACACAGTCTAAATAAACATTCAAAATAACATTTAAAATACAAATTGGGCACCCCAAATTAAGTACTATATCATTATTATTTGAAAAAAAAATATTTAGAAAATTTTGGACAAACAAAAAAATTCACCAGTTATAGTATAATGATATAAGAGTTGATGCACTTTGATATGTGGGTACACTGTACAGGTAGAGACTGATGTTCCAGAGAGAATGGTAAATGAAAACAAAGACTTATAACCAAAAAAAAAAAAAAAAAAAAATTCATTCCTTAACATGAAAGGTGTTAAAAAGCACACCTGGGCTGATAGACTAGTTCATGGTAATGATTCCTGAAAATCAGAGTCAAATTATCTTCAAAATAACAAAAATGGAGATACCTGCAATATGTAACACACAGTTGTGTGTTACCGGGCTCCTGAATGAAGAATTTCTTCAGAAAATGGAAACATGTGTTCTGTATTTAAAAAAGTTCCCCAGTCAATTTCTCTCACAAATGCCTTTGTTTTCATACCGGAGTTGTTAGACATGGTTAGGGGGAGTTCATAATTCCCAAATTGCTTTAAAAATATTCACGTCATGCATACCCAAATGACACGTATAATACTGTAGTTCATTTTTTTTTTAACACTGTTTTTTTAGAGCGAGCTGTGCATCTGAGATTGCCTCTGTGCTGAAGCCAGCCTCTCTGCTCCCTCCTGCCTGCTCTGCCCCCCTCCTTCTCTCTGCATGCCGTTCTCTCTGTTTAATATCGCTCTCCATGCACTTAAAGGTTAGAAATCTTATTTCTGTCGGGGCCCGGGCTCGTGCAAAAGTATCTAGCACCTACTTTTCTGTGTCGGAATTTAATATGCAACTTTTTATTGGAAAACAATCGGACTTGTCTGGCAAAATTCTGGCCGCAATATATCTGTTAGCGCAGATAATTGGATAAAGGCAGGGAGAGCTATTTATCACTGCAAATTTTCAGGATTTCAGGATTCTTTTTATTATTTTAATATATTTCTTTGGTATTAAATCACAAAAATGATGAATTACACCTGTCGAGGCTGTTTTTTCTCTCCCTGGCTGAAAATGATGCACTACCCAATTTAAATGGTCATTTGGACTTTTAAAGATATGTATTTTTTTCTATATAAAAAAGTAAAACCTCCCAATAGGTTTTTTTTTTTTTTAATAACGATGTTTAAGTGGATTTTATTGCTGTTGTTGTGAGGGCAACATAGCTCCTTCAATACCCTACCAATTACAGATATTCTTTCTTCTATTCATACAGACAGTCTGATATATATATTCTATCATATATATATATATATATATATATAGGATATATATATATATATCTATATATATATATATATATATATAAACCTATTTTTATAAAAACGTTAACACCCTCGAAGAATTTTGTACTACTTATGCCGTGCCCCCTTCCAAGAATTTGATGGGATTAAATGATATTAGTTGCTTTTTCATTAAAAATCTTGTATTTATTTTTGTTTTAGGTTTTTTTGAAGAACACAGGCTTTATTACAAAACTTCACATTATAGTGAAATACTTTTCACTTGCTTAGAATCTTGCAGTGTGAGCACCAGCTAGTCTGTGGCAAACAAATGGGTACATTCTTGCATTACAGTGATTGTTATTGTTGGAAGTTAGTACAGTTTGTAATTTCTCTGTAAACTACACAATATTTAAATTAATTGCAGTGCAGTGAGCTAACGCTTGGTGCCACCTGGTGGCAAAATTATAAAATTGCAGTCCATTCTGAATTGTCAATTAAAAGGTCTGGCATTGTCTCTTGGTACAAAATAAAACATGGGGAACACAAAACAAAAATTCCTATATGGTTCTGCAAAATGAGGCTTTCAGATTGCAGTTGGTTTGTGTTTTAATTTTGCAGTTTATAAGCTATAAGCTCCAGCAAATATACCCAGACTGGCACCAAAAATGTGAATTCACAGCAAAATTACAAAAAAAAGGAACACGATTGGATTTGCTTTGACAACTTATTCACTCAAGAGAAGCTGTTAACTTGTAGCAGATTGCTTTTGTTTGTATTGAACCATTCGCTCCATGCCAATAAAGCATAAATAACACAGTGCCTGTTAAGACAGTTTTATGTAGCAAAATATAACTAAGAAATTGTTATTAAAAAGCGCTGGCCAAATTGTGCAATGTCTAGTGGTATAAATTACCTTTGCAATGCTGAAGGATATAAAGATATAACCCAAAGAAGGATATCCACAGTGACCACTTACTTCTTCAATAAATAATATTCTGCAACTTAGGGCCAAAGAATGCAAAATATTGCGCAAGGAACTACTGAATTATTTTTTTTTTAATGTAGCACATGGTACATTAAATATATTTATATACTGGGTCATATTCACAAATATTTCAAATGATTAATTATTGAAGTCTGCAAGAATAAATGAAATAAAGTTTTGTATTCATGAAACTTTTCCTTTAAGAAGCTAATAACTTAAAAAAAACATGTGTGAGTAGAAACACCGAACAGTTCCATGTGCACCAGGCAGCGTGAACTAGCTCAGCAGCTCTGTTTATCTGGGTTTAGTCCAGAGACCAGGGCTGCTTTTGTGCCCTGCTTTAACTGCAGAAGTGTGGAGAGTATCACTGCTAATGAAAACGACACACTGACAGTGACTATCAATAACACCAAGAGAGAGAGAGAGAGAGAGAGAGACCGAGAGACACTCCCGACACCAAGCAAGAAGAAACTGTCGTCAATCCAGGCTACAATTATTCAAGCTCTGTAGATTCGCTCACCACGCGGCCGACCGCCGGGTTTTAATACTCTGCTTATTTGAATTATAAATCAACATGTCCCTCCCAGCCTATCCTAGTCATTTCCTTAAGTTCATTTGCATAACAGAATGATAGAGAGGGTTTCCTCTGTAATAGACACGGTTTAGATATAACAGATAGAAAGAAAAAAAAAAACACTAACCGTAATGTTATCCCCCCAATTTGGGAAAACTGTATTTTATACAAAACAACATGACGTAAAGCGCTCTCAGATATCTGATGAGAATATATTATATGCACATTAGTTCATTTTTGTCTTTTTTGTAAAGCAAACCCATGAGTTAAAACCCATGGAAAGACATGACCCAGGGCCTGTACATGAAAATGGAGATAATATCTAGGATAAAAAAATATGGATTCAAGAAGTTATCTGATAGAATAACCAATATGACCCATTCACAGATCTAATTTTTCAATTTTTTCAAAGTGTCATGCTTGATTGTGGTTTACCATTTCCTTCAGTGGCACCTGAATGATTTTTAAAGTGGGGGTGCTGTAAGCCATTGAACAAAACTGTAACCCCTGTATATGATGGAAACCATGTAATGCTAAAGGTTGCTGCCACACCCTCAGCACCCCTAGTTCCAGTGCCCTTGATTTAATTGCATACATTGCAGATTCATGCACTCTCTTTTTTTGTGTATGTTTTGATTATATTCTGATTCTTCATTCACCCCTTGTCTGTTGTGTTTGATTTTGTGTGATGTGATTTTTTTTTTTTTTTTTTTGGGGGGGGGGGGGGGGGGGGGGTTGTGAGCCCACTACCACCTGGCTCCTGTGTCAGTCCAGGACCCACTTGTCAAACAGCCACACTGCTGAACTGCATTAGCACAACCACAGGAGCGCTTCATAGAAATCTCGAGATCCGAGACTGCTGTAAAAATCAATTAGTGGCCAGGAGAGAGGCTGGGGAGGCTGTAATGGGACTCAGCGTGGGAGAGCGGGGGTGCGGGGGGGTTCCCGAGGATTCACACTGCTCCTCTGCTGTCTGTCCACATGGCAGGGAAATGATCCAGGGACTCCATCCCTGGCGGGACTTCCCCTGCAATCTGCCAGCCAGCATCGGCCCCCAGTGCCCAGGTAATAACCTGCCAGCCGCAATCAATTCCAAATGTCAAGGTAACCCTAACTTGCCAGCCACAATTCAGGTAACATTTGGACCATTTGGACCACTGCCCAGTAATAGTTTGCCTGTCATATTCCGTTCTGAATACCATAGTACCATAGACTCTGAGTGCTCAAATAACACTGAGGATGAAGCTATTCAACCGACACAGTACACTGGGGGTGGAAATAAGCAAAGCGTAATAGTTTGACTGTGGGCTGAAAGCCCCTTTATATAGATATCTAGCTCAGGTCACTGTAAAATCAGGACTGGCTCAGAATACACACAAGGGTGCACTTCCCACTCGCCTGGTAAAATAGAGCTTTAGGCTTGGCACTAACTCGTTTGTAATGAGCATGAACAGTGAATGTGTCCTCTGTAACAACATGTTCATACAAACTCATATAGGCCTCCCTGCATGTCTCGCCGATAAGCATTAAGCATCATTTGCATAACAATTAAGGGCAGGTTTCCTATGGGTGTCAACAGCTGCTGGTAATTAGAAATTAACAAACCCCAGCACCTTCACAAGCAGTCTTGAAAACTGTGTTTCTCAGAAGCGCCTTTTTCCCCATTACTAGACTTGAGATGCCCTCAGTCACTGAAAGGTACAGACAGCTGTTGGCAGGGGTGCTTGTGGGGGGGACTGGAGCAGGTGCAGACTCCTACACAAACACAAGCCCAGGTTTTCATCTTCCCAACACACATGCCAGTCCGGGTTATAGTGAACATGCTGGGTGCTTATAGAGTAGATGGTACAGGTCAGGGTGGGTCTAACAGTTTAGACTCACACTGTGTTAAGCAGTATAAGCTATTATAGGTTTTACCACAAGCTTAATTAATTACTGGGCTAGTTGCCTTTTGAATGTGCCAATCAGGCACAAGACTATAGAGTATAGTAAGACCTAAAATGTCTGGAACTACATCTTAAAGCCTAAAAGGGTTTAAAACCTAAACCTCCCAATTCTACCCCCATTCCTCTCAAGGCCCGGCACCCCTCCTCTCTCTCCTCTCGCCTCATTTCTCCACTTGATTGGATTAGAGGCTGCCAGCTGTGGGCAAGCCTGGTCCTGGCGCGGGTTCTCCCTGACAGTGACCGCCGCACAGAGTGCCATCTGCCTGCAGCCCAGGGAACCTCCCTGTACCACACTAACCCTTTGAGAAGCGCACCAGTCGCCCTGCAAGTTTAACACCGGACTCTCCATTCATTTGGAGTTGGTGGTCTTTCCAGGACCGGGTAATCTGAAGAGCAGCCCATAGGTATGTCATACTTATTTCACTAGTGATTTAAAAGATGTAGTGCCTCATTCAATTCCTCATATTATAATAACATCATGTTGAAAATACCTCTTTACTTTTTCATATATATATTATATATAGGAAAAAACTAAAGAGGTATTTTCGACATGGTGTTATTATAATATGAGGAATTTGTATTTTTTTTTTTTACATGTATATTTCTCTTTGGAGCTACAGCAGTGCTTACAGATTACATTATTTAACTTCATGTAGATACTAGCAGAAGCTTAAGTACTGTATTACTTCAATTTGGGGCCGCCCTCAAATTAAAGGCGCCCTCCAATTAAAGATGCCCTCGTATTGACGCCGCAATCATATATCAGCTTTGTAATAGAGGCCGCCCTTGAATAAACGCCGCTATCAAGAAAGAAACATTAAGGTATTTTTTTCTCCTCCTACTAAAAAAAAAAGACAAACAGCAAACAAATAAAAACTAACTATGTACATGTAATGCTCCCGAAGAGACGGGAACCTCAGTCTAGCACTTAAATTACAAACTAATGTACAGGCACATAGTAAGCACATTTTATTTTATGATAGTACAGTTCTGAAAGAGAATGCAAGACGAACCACATACAGAACAGCAGACCATCTGAAGTTCTTATAGGTGGTTTTGTTGTTTTGTTTTTAGTTAAATTGTAAGTCCCGTATAAATAAAAACAGTGTGCTTACTAGCTATACGATTTTGTTTTGGTTTCTCTTGCAGAGAAATTACAAACAAGCAAGCTGCAGTGAGAAAATAACCCAGTAGGATATATTGTAGTTTTTACAGAAATCAAACTGATATTCTGAGATAATTTTTGGTGGAGAAAAACATCTACGTCACACTCTTGGATTTAACTGCCACACCAGTAAGCAAAGATAACCTCACCCATCTGTGCCCCAGTTCTACATATTACCCCCTCCCACATACCTATGTATTCCCCAACCCAATGACTTTTAATACTACACTCACATACTCACAAACACACACACCTACTGCTTTGTACAGATTCAGTGCCAGTCAGACAGCTTTTTGTCTTTGCAATCACAATGAAGATGCCTTTGTCTCAGCTCCCAGCCAGCTCTTAATTTTAAAGACATATCTTAATAACCTCTAAATAGTTGCTGCATCTGAGGCCGGGGGTGTGCTGTTATTGCTTCATCCCTCTCTTCTGAATTAAAGGTAATAATGGACGGATGAATTATTCAGCCAGTGCTGTGGGCAGCCCAACCTCGACTCTCTTTACCAGGGATCATAGCGGGCACTTGGAATCAAGTCACCTTGCATCTCCTCTTCTGTTTTACTGGTAACTACGTACACCATAGGAGTAAGCGACTAAGCGTTTAAAAGCAAGTTTCCAGCCCTTTATTGGCCCCAGAACTGCCCCCCTCATCACATTTTTTTTCATAGTTTTTTAAAGAGCAACTCTTGCCTAATATTGTTCTGGATGTATTTAACCTTTTAAAGGTTTAGGTGCTGAGCACAATGTAACGCTGGCTTATTCATCTGTCCCACAGGTCTACATACTGCGGTTCACCCTAGAAAGGATATTTTAGGTGTGCACCAATAAAGGGGAGCAGGGAGGGTCTGCAGACGTAAATGTAACCAGTTGAATAAAAGAGACGGCTTTTTGGCCTGCCATGGGTAGTGCTTAAACAAAAACATGTGACAAACGTCGAAACCTTCAGGTAATGAGAGACACACAACTTTCTACACCAAAAGTGTTAGAATAAAGCCTGTCATCTCAAATTAGAATCAAGGAAAGGGAAAGGCTTGATGGGAGAATTAGGGGGACTTGTTTGATCCTAATAAAACCCCAAACCCACACCCCCCTCCTGGTGGGAGAGCAGTTGTTAAAGAAACTTGTCAAAAACCCTCCTTGCTCTCCTGTGCTTTAAAATACATTAACTTCCATGCTGTGTCCCATTCACTGGTGGAAGATGTTCAAAGTTATCATTGTCGACTGACTGGAACAGTTCATTAGATATGCCTCCATCTCTCTATGTAGTTCATTGCTGCTGGATACGCTAGCAATTCAATCCATTATGCCAATAATGTATTTAACTGTATTGTGTAGCTGGAATGTCATTTTACCTGGAGTTTGGTGGAACTGAGATCTCAAGTGAACTATTAGTAAAGAATTCGGATCAATGGTAACAGGAGCAGAAGATGTAATGATAGTGTAGACAGGAGCTAGTTCTTGTGTTCACTCTGGCCTCACAATTGATTTCGCTGACGGAAGAGCTAATCTGCCTCATTATTGGCTGATTATTACTCCATCTGTTCTCCACTAACGTGAAAATCAATTACTGCATCCACTCTCGCCTGCTGACAATGCAGGGATCATGGGGAGATGAACAAGCAGACGTTCGCTGCTTCCACTACCGCTACTCTTTCACAGGCAAGGAGAGAGAAAAGGGGAGACACGCTTGCCAGGTTGCTGGACTGGCAGTACTAGAGACTGAGAATGGTTTTGTCCAAGGGCAGGGATAGCACAAGCAGCATCATGTGAGCTCCTGCAGCAAACCTCAAATCAGCTCTGAATTGAAGGGACTGCCAAAAGGTAGTTTACTGTCTGCATCCATTCTGTCTTCTTTGACCTCTATTTTAAACATATTCCGAAAGAAATGCCCAGTGTCAAAATTATCATACAGTTGGCTGAGGAGACTACTATGCACAGCGAGCTACTACCAGTTAACAAAACCAAATCCTTGTGACCTAATAAACAAGATTTGAACCGAGGACCCTAGAGGTAACACATTAAGCAATGTTGGTATTGCCACAGATCTATTCACTATAAAGAGCATATAGCCAAATATTAAAGAAAAGCTATGTAAGAATACAGTAAAATACCTAAAATCTAGTCTGGATCTGGTTTAGTTTAACTGTGGCTCATACTGTAGACTGTAGTCTAATAGCAATTAAATTTGACAGGATAACAATTTCAGGAATCTTTGGGTTGCTATAGATGCAACTGATTTGTTTTGTATTGTTTTGGGGTGGAGGTGGTTGTAGGCACAATAGATTTTTTTTTAATAAATGCACATGTTCAATCAGGAATCAAAATAATTGGATCTGAATAAAATTTGGAAGAAATTACCAAGAACAATAATTTTTCTCTTCCTGCGACAAAATTGTTTCTCGTAATTGGCCGGTAAAGTTGTTTTATTATTTTGATATGACAGAAAAAAGGTATTTTTTTAAATATATTAATGGTATATATTAATAATAAAGGTATACTAATGGTATTGCCTGGCATATTAACTTTTAAAGTACAGGTTAATTAAATTGTTATATTCTTATAAAGCACTACATGGCGCTTCACCAACATATGAAAATAAATACTAAAAGAAAGTCTGTCACTAAATTAAATCCAGCTACAAAAAAGCCCCTCAACCAAATACAGCCTGAATTACTTGGTCTCTGTTGGTCTGTAAATAAATGAGGAGACAGCCGGTACTGGCTGTTCACTCAGCTCCTGTCTGCTTCCCCTGCAGGAACAGGAAGTGGTGAGCAAAGGGCACCAGCTGGGATCAGCGGGACAGGATGGACTCACACCGCCGTCCTGCAGGGGGCGCCAGTGAGGTCACTCTCCCCTCCCGAGGTCCCCTAACCATGGCTAATTGATCCCCTCAGGGGTCAAACACTTTAGTATTGTCTGCCCATCCGTGCCGACTGCCAGGGAGCTCCCATCTGCCCTGCCACAGCGAGCTCACCTGTGCGCTGGCCTGTCTGCGGAGGAGGGACAGAGCTGTGTGGTGGTGTGATCTTTGGAAACCTTGCTTACCCTGTAGGATAAGCCCTGAATCTATCAGCCTGGGCAGGATACAAAACAACAAAAGCCCAACAATAATATTTTTGTACAAGGCAGTACATTTGGCCAAATACACATATAAAATGCAGAACTCAAAACGTTTTAGGCTATCTGTCCTGTATGAAGTAGTTTTAATGAAAATAAAACCAAAAAAAAAATAATGACTGGCAACATTTTAAATTCAGCATTTTAAAACAAGATCCAGCTCTGTGTGACTCAATTAGCACTGATGGTGGATAAGTTGTACTTATGACCAGTAGATGGTGGCAGTGTGCTCTCTGTCTGCTCTGATTTTGGGGGGTAAACTCAGAGAGGTCGGGGTTCAGCTAGCAGCAGGGGTGGGGTGGGGAGGAGGAGGAGGAGGAGAGAAGGCAGGAGCTGCCGCATTAGCAGCCCAGCTCCTATTCTGTGAGCTAATTGGGTTTTCCTTTAACAAATTGAGTTCCAGCTAGAGAAAGGGCCAGGGGCTTTTCATAATTGTATCGACAAGAAAATGAATATGATAAATAGCGTTCATTCAGCCTAGACAAGATTTATAACCATCCTCAAGGCATCAATCGGGAAATAAAGAAATAGATTTATAAAAGTGTCCAACACTTAAAAGTTGCAATTCTTAATCTTTTTCATTAATAATTTATCTGTTTCTCTGTTTAGAGAAGGGTTCCCAGGTGAATATTTAACTGATGCAGTACAACCACTCAGAGATAGTTTGTTATAAAACCTTTTTGTTTTGGTTTGTTTTAATCAGCTCTTGTGTTCCTAAAACTGCGCCCCCCGAGGCCTGACCCAGCCTCTGCATAGCAATGAATAAACATCTAATAAAAGCTTGCAATATGAACACATTTATTCTCCTTGCAACACCGAGATGTCAAAGTGTCCAGTGCGCTTAATACTGACAAGAGACGCACGCTGTGGACTTGTTTTTAATCATTACTAAAGGTGACTTCTTTCATCATCACTGATAACGACCCATTTTGATGTTTGTTTTGGAGGAAATCAAATAAATACCTCTTGAGGTATAATATTTAATGTTAGATTTTGAAAAGTCACATTTCTCTAGGTTTTTTTCAGTTTTTCTTAAGCATATGGAAAACTCCAAAGCTGTATGTAATTTAATATGTTAACATAACATTATTCAGCAGGTTTCAATCAACTTTATGAAGCAAAATGAGTTAATTTAGCGTGATACAAAACTTTTGGCCATAGCTGTATTTAGTTATTATGACTGAGTGTTTAACATTACAGATGAATTACCTGCTCATCCAAAGAAGAAACAGATGCTTTTAGTACCTCTTGCACACGGTTTTCATTACACCTAGATGAACAGTTTGTCTTTTTTATAGTTTTACCACATCATTAATGATTGCTTGTTTGAAATAATGGATGGCTATAGTTCTACATCAGATTTTTCTAGAAGTTTTAACTATTGAAACATGATCATAATAAACTAAAATTTCATATAATGATATATACACAAATTAAAAAAATATACCTCTGGAATGATTTCAGGTCATTACTAGAAAGTATTCAATGGTAAAACATTGCAAAGTATAGTAAAGCATGATTTCGAAATAATAAATCACTGATAAATGTGGTTAAACAAAATACATATATATATATATATATATATATATATATATATATATATATATATATATATATATAAACAAACAAACAACATATATAATATATATATAAAAAAACAAACAAACCAAAAAAAAACATGTTGAATTATCTACATAGGGTGCAGTACGATGCAAAATGATATGTACAAGAGCCCCAAGTGGCTAGCCTTATATATATATATATATATACATTGGTTTTATATATATATATAGCCTTTAGAAAGGCTATAGCCCCTTGAACTTTTTTCACACTTTGTTATGTCAGTGCCTTAGAGTTTCATACATTTAAATGAGGACTTATCTACACACCATTCTCCACACAGTTAAGGGGAAAAAAGTTTTTATTGAGAAAAAAATTACATATTAAAAATGCAAAACTGAAAGATCATACTTGGATAAGTCTCCACCCCCCTGAGTTAATACTTGGTGGAAGCACCTTTGGCAGCAATTACAGCTGTGAGTCTATTGGGATAGTTCTCTACCAACTTTGCACACCTAGATTTGGCGATATGTGACCATTCTTCTTTACAAAACTGTTCAAGCTCTGTCAAGTTCCTTGGGAAGTGTTGATGGACAGCAATCTTCAAGTCATGCCACAAATTTTCAATTGGATTTAGGTCGGGACTCTGACTGGGGCACTTAAGGACAATTACCTTTTTGTTCCTTAGCCACTCCAGTGTAGCTTTGGCTGGGTGCTTTGGGTCGTTGTCATGCTGAAAGTTGTACTTCCATCCCAGTTTCAGCTTTCTGCAGAGGGCAGCAGGTTTTCCTCAAAGACTTCTTTGTACTTTGCTCCATTCATTTTCCCTTCTATCCTGACAAGTGCCCCAGCCTCTGCCGATGAGAAACATCCCCATAACATGATGCTGCCACCACTGTTCTTTGGGCGATGTGCTCTGTTGGGTTTGCGCCAAACATAACGCTTTACATTTAGGCCAAAAAGTTCCATTTTAGTTTCGTCAGACCACAAAACTTTTTGCCAAATGGCTACAGAATCTCCTGAGTGTTTTTTGGCATACTTCAAATGGGATTCAAGGTGGGCTTTCTTGAGTAATGGCTTCCTTCTTGCCACCCTACCATACAGGCCAGATTTGTGGAGTGCTTGGGATATTGTTGTCACATGCACACTTTGACCATTCTTGACTAGAAAAGCCTGTAGCTCTTGCAAAGTTACCATTGGCCTCTTGGTAGCCTCTCTGATCAGTCTCCTTCTTGCTCGGTCATCCAGTTTGGAGAGACGGCCTGATCTTGACAGGATCTTGGTGGTTCCATACACCTTCCACTTCTTAATAATCATCTTGACCATGCTCCAAGGGATATTCAAGGCATTTGATATTTTTTTTATACCCATCCCCTGATCTGTGCCTTTCAACAACTTTGTCCCGGAGTTCTTTTGAAAGCACATTGGTGCTCATGGTTGAGCCTTTGCTTTGAAATGCACTACCCAGCAGAGGGAACCTACAGGAACTGTTGAATTTATCCTGAAATCATGTGAATGACTATAATTTAACACAGGTGGAGGCCACTTAACTTGGTGTGTGATTTTTGAAGGTGATTGGTTACACCTGAGCTAATTTAGGATTGCTATTACAGGAGGTGCACACTTATCCAACCAAGATATTTCAGTTTATATTTTTAATTAATTTTTTACAAATTTCTAGAATACTTTTTTCACTTTGAAGTTGTGGGGTAGGATCTGTAGATAAACAGATTTTTTTTTTTTAAATATATTTTAATTCCAGGCTATAAGGCAACAAAAAGTAAAAATATTGAAAGGGGGTAGAGTGATACACATCCGTGTGTGTGTGTGTGTGTGTGTGTGTGTGTGTGTGTGTGTGTGTGTGTGTGTGTATATATATATACACACACAGTGGCTTGCAAAAGTATTCAGACTCCTGACCAATTTACTCATATTACTGAATTACAAATGGTACATTGAAATTTTGTTCTGTTTGATATTTTATTTTTAAACACTGAAACTCAGAATCAATTACTGTAAGGTGACATTGGTTTTATGTTGGGAAATATTTTTAAGAAAAATAAAAAACTGAAATATCTTGTTTGCATAAGTATTCAACCCCTGTGCTGTGGAAGCTCCCAGTTTGCACCGATGAAAGAAATTGCCCAAACCAGGACACAATTACCTTACCATTGGCCTCCACCTGTGAACCATTAAAGTTGCTGTCACATTTTCTGGATAAAAACCCCACTGTTGAAGGATCATTGGTAAGGCTGTGAATCTGAAGGAAAATGAAGACCAAAGAGCATTTTACAGAAGTTAGAGATAAAGTAATACAAATGCATAGATTAGGGAAAGGGTACAAAATAATATACAAGTGTTTGGATATCCAAGTGAGCACAGTTGGATCAATAATCAGGAAGTGGAAGCTGCATCACACCACCCAGGCACTGCCGAGAAAAAGCCATCCCTCAAAACTCAGCTCACAAACTAGAAGAAGACTAGTGAGAGAAGCCATAGAGAGGCCAACAATCAATTTGAAGGAGCTACAGAGTTCAGTGGCTGGGAGTGGAGTAATGGTGCACCAGTCAACCATATCAAGAGCTCTGCATAACACTGGCCTGTATGGGAGGGTGGCAAGAAAGAAGCCGTTACTCAAAAAATACCATCTGAAAGCACGTCTGGAGTTTGCCAGAAAGCATGAGAGTGACCCAGCTGCAATGTGGGAAAAGGTTTTGTGGTCAGAGGAGACCAAGATAGAGCATTTTGGCCAAAACTCAAAGCACTATGTGTGGCACAAACCTAACACTGCCCATGCCTCAAGACACACCATCCCTACAGTAAAGTATGGTGGTGGCAGCATCATGCTGTGGGGATGCTTCTCATCAGCAGGGACTGGGCACCTTGTTACAATTGAAGGAAGAATGGATGGAGCAAAATACAGGAAAATACTGCAAGAGAATCTGCTTCAGTCCGCTAAAAAACCTGAAGCTTGGGAGGAAATTCACCTTTCAGCAGGACAATGATCCAAGCACAAGGCCAAAGCAACATTGGAATGGCTCAAGAACAAAAAGCTAAATGTTTTACAGTGGCCCAGTCAAAGTCCTGATCTCAATCCCATTGACAATCATTGGCATGATTTGAAAATTGTGGTCCACAAGCATTGTCCAACCAACCTGAATAACCTGGAGCAAATCTGCCAAGAAGAATGGGCCAAAATCACTCCGGCACTGTGTGTAAAGCTGGTACATACTTACCCCAAAAGACTTGAAGCTGTTATTGCAGCGAAAGGTCGCTCTACCAAATATTAATGTGTGGGGGTTGAATACTTATGCAAGCAAGATAATTCAGTTTTTTATTTTTCTTAAAAATATTTCCCAACATAAAACCAATGTCACCTTACAATAATTGATTTTGAGTTTAAGTGTTTTAAAATAAAATATCGAACAGAACAAAATTTCAATGTACCATTTCTAATTCAGTAATATGAGTAAATTGGTCAGGGGTCTGAATACTTTTGCAAGCCACTGTGTATATATATATATATATGAAAAGGAATGAACTAGAGGTGTGCTGGGAACTAATGAAATGGGTCAGTGCACAGACACACATAAATACACATGCATTGCAATATGGGACCATTGATGTTCAGTTCTCTTGATCAGTCACTAGTCTGGAGAGCTGGGATGGCATTAATTTATCAAAAAAACTGCAACAAAAGAGACAACTTCTATTTAAGTTATCTTGGGGAAGGAAAATAAAATCAAATACAGACAAAGATCTATGAAAAAGTTGATTGTATCTAAAATGTCCCTAAACAATCAGAGTTAAAGGACCGTTTTGAGTTTTGTATTTCTTTCTCAGGGCTGCGCTTGCTTTGACTGCAAGTTGTTGGGATCATTGTTTAAGGCATAAGCAGTTTGTTAGGCGAGCAGGAGGAGTTGTATCAGGGCAGCAGGATGGACGATGAAAAGATAATTGGGTTTTGTTTTGAACTGTTGCATCTGGAAGGAAAAGCTCCTTTGATGTCTGCTGAGATACCAGCATTCTACTCGAGGCCCACAGTACAGCTCAACGAATGAGCACAACATGGACAAGATAAGAGATCGGAGATGGCCCTACCGGAAATTTCAAGAGCCCCCTCCGCAGGTGAAAAGAAGAAGCCGCACATTAAAGAGCTGGGACCAGCAACCCATTGGACTAGATGTCACTCCTCAGCCCCTGTGCTTAGAGTGACGAGAACAGTAGATGCAGGTCCCTGATATCCTGTCAACATCTGCCTTTTTGTTCAGAAAAAAAGAAATAAAAAGTAAAAGCTGTAACACTGATGACTTTTAAGAAACTATTTTAATTGCTTCACAGGGTTCATTTCAAGACCTTAAGCTTTAGGGTGATGCAATTTATGTGGGATAACAGCATGCATTTACATTGAGGTTCATTGCAGTACATTGGCATGCTTGCACTGTAAGCAAGATTTTGCTTTTACAAAACACAATAGGGGTTCAATGTGCAAACTAGGGGAACTCACTCCCTCTGCTGACCAGTAAAGAAAACTTTTTAAATTTGGATTCCAGGATTCCCTGGGCTTTACACATTGAATTATAAGTCACGTACCCATTGTAACCTATTAGCAGCAGCTACACTTACAATTTCTCTGAGAATGTAGATCTTGTACTCAGAATGTCAATGAAAAAGCATTCTGAATGTCTAAACCACAACAGGTTCTATATGAACAGATTACATACGTATTGCAGACTTTGTAGGACAGACAGAATGACTTTGCTTTTCTGACATAGCAGAGAGAAATACACTCTCAATTGGTCTGAGGTAGCCACCAAACACTTAGAAACACATATAAAAACGTCTACAGCAACTGATTATAAGAAAACGGTAAACAAAGGCAGCAGATATCAGCTTGCTATTACTGACAATAGTGAAACAAAGAGCTCCCCTCCCACTCAAGAAAGACATCAAGTAATTGAATCATTCAACAGTGGGAAATATATTCCAAAACTAAACTGTGTTGAGTATGGCTGTTATCAAAGAGCGAAAATCCATTTTTACACATTGACATTGGCTGTGGACCTATAACACATGCTGTCAAATTGCAGTGAAGGGGCATTTATTGGGGAAACAGCACTGGAACGACACACAAATGAGAAATAAGTAACCCACAGAAAAAAGAAGAAAATTGAATACAATTACCGTATAGTTTCTCCCACAGGTACAATTAACATACAACATATATTACATCAAATTATAAAAATATGTCTGCTGACAAGTTACAACAGCAACTTCCATCAGCACTCTTAGTGAGCTACTGTGGACAGTCCACCAGCATTCTACAAGCCTACAATCCTTGAGTAATGGAAATACAAGAGGTCAAAGGTGGTGGTTACTAAGGAAACAGGATCAAATAGGCTCAACAATTTCGCAGTATAACTGTGGAAGATTTTGTCAGCCACCGTCATGTGAGATGGGGACGGAGGTTGCAACATCCCCAGGTTTTCCCCTCATCACAGTTGCATTTACCTGCTTTTTCTCAGCCAGGTACTGAACCAGAAAAGACTTTCCAACAGCCTCATTGCCACCCCTTATCTTCGAATGGTTGCCTCACTTGTAGAGCACCCAGGAACTACAACAATTCCCTTCAAAGCCACTGCCTGCAAACAAGCTAGTTCTTTCTTCATTGAAGATATTGTAAGGGGCATTTGTTGACAAATAGCTTGCTAATATATGAGCCAATTTGTTTAATTTTGTCTTATTGGTAGATTATAGTAACCTATTTAAAAGTACGTAGGCACTTTGTTTAAGATCTCAACTGAAGCTCTTCTTATCGCACAATGCCTTCAAAGCAATGCTGGAGCACTGGTTGAATTCTGGTCCCTTCCGAGCCAAAGCAATACTGTTTAGATGAGTTTTCCTGGTACTGAGGTCTCTCCAATGATTTTTACACTGCAATGCAGATAGTCAATACCCTGATCACAGGAATCGATGACCTGCAGTCACTAGTGCTGCGGGATCACTGCCTCTTTCAATACCTCCTTAAAAAGGCTGTTTGACTCAATGTCTTCGTCTCCCCTTATCTCACCCCCTCTAATGTTGTGGCTATGCAGTTACAAGGCAGTCAGGTGACTTGTTAACAAGACTCAAACATTGCTGTTGAGGCAGATCTGTTACATTGTGACACCACTCCTGTATTCAGAGCTGAGAGACTGGGAAGCAGCTTGGCCAATTCTCCAAAACTAAGGAGTCTGGTCCAGGAGTTAGAGCTGAGGGACAGGGAGGCAGTGTGCCTAATGATTAGAGCTGAAGGAATATGTGCTAGTCTGACCTTGGAGTTAGAGCTGAGAGATCGGGAGGTAGTGTCGCCTTGTGGTTAGAGCTGAGAGACCGGGAGGCAGTGTTGTCTAGTGGTTACAGCTGAGGGACACGGATGCATACTCAGATACAAGTAAGAGAATTTGGAGCCTGCTTTCCTCAATGTGAGCAGTTCATTATGATGGAAGCAGACACATGCGGTGGCAATTGTCTAGGCATGAGGTACGATGTGTGAGCAGATAGAAATGTATCTTTCATTCTCTCTCTCTCTTTCTCTCTCTCCAATTCTGTCCCCTCCCTTCATTTCGTTTTCCTCTCTCTTTCACCCTGAGGTTATTTGTAACAGTATCTCTGAGACTGGCTCTTTTGAATCGATTTGAAAATGTGACTTTTCTCTCTATAAGAGTTTAAAAAAAAAGAAGATAATTATTCATTAGGGACCAGAGCTTTGAGTGGAAAATCAATAGTTGACCTATCTATTTCTCATTCACTTCCTTTATTTTTTGCTCTCTTTCTCTAACTTTTTATTCCTCTTTTCCAACTTGTGTGTCTGGTTAAAAGTCTCTGTTGGGTATCAAAAGACACAAAGGCTATTTATTGAGTTCCCTGTACTTCACAATGCTGGGGAGGGTCATATTTTTAATAAATCAGCATCTATGTTTTTCTATCCTTCAATACATTAATTATTGTGCTTGTCAGCATTTCCCACTATCATCCTGGCTAGAGGTAGCAGATTAAAGCAGAAGAAAGCTGTTAAGCTTGCACATAATGATAAATAATGGAGCTGTACAATTTCCAGTGATACGACTCAAGCACTTACAACCTTCAGTTAAAATACCTACAGTTGTCTCTAGTTTTGGTTGCTTAAAACATTAAGCTTAAGCTCATAATGATTTGTGTGTGGCTTTGGATTGGTTGGTATTCAAAGGCTGTAAGAAATTCAAGTAATTTAAATGACAGCTCCAGTATACATGACAACTTTTCATAACTGCACAGGGGTGCGTTTGAAGGGGAGTTCATTTATGAACGAGCAGGTGGGGATTAGGGTAAGAAATTTAAGATAGCTGAGCTATAGTTGAGGCTGCAGTGCCGTGCATCTTACTCATCAGTCACCATTGCAATCAGTATTATGTGTGTGCGTGTGCTGAGGGGCGGCAGAGCGGCAGGTTCATGTCCAGAGGGGACAGGCTCCCATTTCTTGGCCAGCTGTCCACTCTGTCGTCTATCCTCCATCACTCAGAGATGCAAGGAGGGTGGAGACCCAGGTCTGGATAAACTGATTACCTCCTGACCGGAGCAAGTGGAGCCCCATTTTAGCTCAAGCACTCAAGAGCTTCTTGTTTTGGGTGTGTGCAGGAGGTCCCAGATTAAAGTGATACATTATATCAAACTACCTTGTCCATATTACTATGCTGTGTGTCACTTTATATCATATGTATATGTCTATTAAACGAGTATCAAATATATTAGCAATATTTGTTTATATTAAAAAAAAAAAAAAATTGTTGTGTTGAGTTTACTGATTAATATTCGATTATGTTTGTTCTGTTGTTCTGTACGATTCTCTCACTCTGTTTCAGCATAGATCATTATTTTCCATGCTTACAGTAAAAATTGCTACTCAAAAAGCCCCCCTGAAGACTGTAGTGAGGTGTGGAAGCCCACAATGAACAACTAGGTACTGAGATTTGTGCAACCTAAATCTGTTTCCCCACCTCTTTCCTAGCTTTTTATCAAACTGATTAGTGGTAAACGATGCACTTTTCAGCAAATAAGGCTTATTATATCCATTTGAAGCTTAGTTTTGCAGTTCACCCTTCACAAGTATATATTTATACCCTCTTTCGGACCAAATTTACAAACACTATGACAACTACTACTTTAGTAATTTGTGGGGTGGTTTTGATTTCAGTAAAAAAAAAAAAAAAAAAAAAAAAAAAAAAAACCTTCTTTCAAGCAAATTATTTATAATAGATAGCCTGACTCATCTTCTTAGATTGTTCTGCTCTGAAGCAGTTCTGGTAATAGCCGGGGACCCTGATTGTGTCCTAAGTGGTGAATGTGTTTCTGATTGCCGGACTGAGCTGAGCTGGGCTGGTCCTCTCAGGATTGTCAATCAAAGCCAGGCAGCCGGTGCAATCAGGGGAAGTACTCAGGGGGTCCACTCATCAGAGATACACAGGCCTCAATAATAAAGGAGATTACATCATATTTATCATCTCTGCCATGTAGAGAAGGAATTAGCTGATTAGAGCTAAACAGAGCAAGCACAATCAAGCTAGCCTAGTGGTTAGAGGTGAGGACAGGGAGCCAAATCTAGTGCTGGAGCTGAGGGACTGGGAGGCAGTGTGGTTTAATGGTTAGAGCTAAGGGACTGGGGATCTGTGAAGAACACAGCCCTGCCTTTTCCAGCAGCATTAAGACACTGAGTATTGAGTTTACAGCTAGCCTCCATGCCACTCCCCCCAAAACAAAAAGAAACAAAACCCATAAATAAGTAAGTAAAAGATAACAGTAAAAAAGGCAGCGTAGATGGATGGTGGCACTCTGCAACCCTATTGAAAAAAAAGGCTGTTTATTAATTAAAATGGGCCTGTAAGAGACAATTGTAGCCCTGGGGTAAAAAGGAGGAGGAGAGCTGCAGTGGGGAATCTGTCAGTGAGGCTGGTGTGGAGAGAGTAAAGGATGGAGGCGTGCGTACTTCCCCAGGGCAGAGCAGGTGGATTGGGAAAGAGGGGTTGGTAACTGGTGGCTATACAGCCTTTCTGAAGCCTGAGGGACCTGTCTGCTTGGGAGAAGCAGGGGGCTGGAGTAATAGCCCTGCCAGAGAGAGCAAGGCAGTCAGGCTTGTGGCAGCTGGTGACCCCTGCTGAGAGCCAGCAGGCAGGGTCAGTGGGTCAAAAGGCAGCCGTTAGCAAGACAATGAGACTGCAAAGTGACGAGCAGGTTAATCAGCTTTTATTAACTTCCACTCTCTAACCTAATTGAGGCAGTGAAAAGGAACTTCATGTCTGACTCGGCCCTGCTCATGTGGACGATCTTCCGGCAGCTGAGCGTTTGAGCACTATATGTGCATGTGTGTGTTAATCGCTCATTGAAACAGGCAGGGGGCTGTCAGCTCCCTTTGTACGGCAGTGGGGATTATTGTAATGATTACTGTAGTGCCATTTTTAATGCCCCATTGTGGAGTAACTGCTGTGTGCCGCAGTCCTGCTGAGCAATGCCTGCACCCAGTTTTCAGATAGCCCGATTACAACAGAGTACCCATTTAAACATGGTTTTACTCCTGGGCAGGCTATAGGATTGATTGCTGGGTCAAGGTAGGGAAGCTCTCAATGCAACTGCTTCTGTTATTCCTGCTCTATGGATCTTTGGGGCTGCAGTTTATTTGTTTTGATTCTTCTCGTATCATTCCCTGCTGACGACTGCTGTAATTAGTTGGGAGCGGGCTGTAAGCTGGCAAAGGAGAGCCGTTCTCCCAGCTGTAATAACTATCAAAGTGAGCAGTACTGCGCAATGGAGGCTCTTAGTACCCCTCAGCCCCTGACTGATGGCTTTAATCAGCTGCCTTTAGCCCCGGCAGGGCAATTCAGGGGTCTGCGTGGTGACACCATGACTACACTTCTGCCCTTTGAGTTTTGGCAGAGGGAAAATTGAACGTTAAATGAGCCATTTCTCTATTGCTCTCAGTTTAATGCAGACTTGCAGTTTTTTTTGTCTTTCTCCTGGGAATGTATAAAAAAACAGAATATTACTCTAATCTCAGCTAACCCCTAAAAGAGATTGGTCCAGCATCGTTCTGTCACAAAAGAAAACTAAAATGTATAAATACATTTTTCTTTTTAGGGGTTGAACACCCACAAATAAAGAAGAGATTTCATTGCAAACAAGAAATTTCACTGCAGCCAAAAAATACCAAAATAATCATTTATAGCCAGGTGTAGTAAAGAAGGAAATTAAATACATCAGCTCTGTGACCTCTGACCTACTCAAACCATCTACTTTCCACATTGCAGCCCATAACTCTAACCACTGAGCTACTCAAACTCACCGCCTTCCACGTGTCAGCTCAGCCCTCTAACCACTGAGCTACTCAAAACCATTGATTGAGGGCATTGGGGGTGGGTGGGTCTTTGTTCAAAGTGTAGAATGACAACAACTTTCCTCTGTGGGTTCTGGCACCCGGTGCCTCTGACATCAGAAGTCTTGAAGTCAAGTCATGCATTCAACCATCAGCTGGGAGCACAACAAACCACTTTATTGCTGAGGAGGGCCCCAATGTGAGGGTGTGGGGGGGGGGGGGGGGGATGTTACAGAATCATTGGCTAAGAAGATACATATTCATCTGGGGTAACTCAGTTTAAGTAGACATGCACATTTGTAGTCAGTGCCCACGTGGGATGCAAGGATGTGAAGTTGCTGGTGTATGTCTTAGTAAAATGAAAACAGTCACTAAAATAAGCTTTCAGGGAGTCTTGCGCTTCCTAGATCAATTAATCTCAAGATGAATACTGTCCCGTTATTAGCAAAACAGCTACTTTCCCTAAATGCTGACTTGCTGGGGTGAATGAACAAACATATCAATAAACACAGGCATGCAAACAGCTTTATTTAGATTGTTTGCTAGAATATTTTCCACTTCCAAAACTGTATGTATGAGATCTACATGGTGAATGTAAGGTTTATGGATCAATTAGTTACAATCCCTTGTTGAAGACTTTTGTTTTTTTGCACCTGGGTGCTCCTTCCTCCTCTCTCTGGTAACACAGCTTGGGAGTAAGTGGTTTTACTAAGTGAGCTACTCAGCTTCCAAAGTCTAGAAGGCTGCCTGTCTCCTTTCAGCAGCAGCAAAGTTATGGGAGCAAGTTGATAACTGCTTCAAGTTTCAGGACATCGCACTGACAGAGAGAGCTGAGGATGTAGGTATGTATACACAATCACCAAACAAGCATTGTGTATTTATAATTGTTTAGGTTAAGAAATCAGATCTATACTGGATGATTCATAAAACAACACACCGTAAGAAAGAAAGAAAGAAAAAAAACATAACTTGTTTGAACTGAGCTCTTCCCATGACCTGGCACATGGTTATTTTGGACTCCAGTTAGCTTGGTTTATTATCCAGGATGTTGGGTGTGATGTTTGCTCATTCTCTCTTAATTCCATCCTGTAATCTGGCAATGTATCGGCTGTTTCCATGCTGCGTTGTTTATGAATCATCCTGTATGTATGAGGAAAAACAAAGTTCTGGTTCATTCATCTGGAAAGGAAAAAGGAAATGTGTGCCAATAATACACTTAGTCGGGCTGCGGGCAGAGTGATTAGGCTTGTTGACATGCAGGTTTCGAAGCAGTGCTTTGTTTGTGCAAGTCTGTGTGCATTTTATTTATTTAAATACAGTAAGAACCATCTTTCTCCTGTCGTCCTGCACAGTTCCAGTAGGATAAGAAAAATGACAAGGTAGCAAAATACACACTCAAGCAATAAACAGGAGCATACCTCAGAATGGTACCAAGTATGACCTTTAGGGGTCAGTAGTGGCTCTGTTCATGCAGTGGAGCAGTCTTAATTTTGATCTGAGTAAAAACTGAACAGTTGTTTGTCCATAAATGAAACCAGGATTTGCACAAACACGTGATAGTTTCTTTTCAAGATGAACCATAAACAATTTAATCTAAGGCTAATTTGACTTCCAAAGAAGTGGGCAATATTTCACTCTTATTGCTTGTTCCATAATGTATGTGTCATTATACTCAGTGTAATCTCTACATGGGGAACTGCACTGCTAATAAGCTTTTCCTTCCTGCTGTTGAATAGCTCTTGAAGTTGGCATCAATTACACCCACTGTTCTACTAGACGCACAATGCGCTGCAACAGGCACCTGGAGGGAACACTCATGGCATCCTATTCCGGCTCGTTAACGCAACAGGCACAAAATTACTTATTATACAGTACACCTGATGTGTAGAAAACCAAATACTGGGCCCGATAAAGAAAAGTTGTAATAGAGGAGTTTTTTTAAATAACTTTTTCAAGTTGGTTCTGATTAATTCAGTAAGGTTTGGTATTTATACAAAAATCAATGCCAGGGGTTGGAAAGAAGTAGAGGACGACCAAACAATAATCCAATACAAATAGCACCTGGATAGACAAGGCCAGAAGACAAAACTGGGACCAAAATGTAGTTTAAAAATGTATTGTTGTATCGTTGAGCTCTCAAAGAGTCAAGTGAGTGGCCAAATGGGAAACCACATAATTAAATATGTTTAAAATTAGCAACTAACATATGTAACATGCAAAGCTGACTAATTAAGTATATAATTTATTTTAAAGGTGAAACTGACATTATTGCTGAAAATATTATTAAGACAAGTTATTAGTTTATAAAAAACACAGTTGTTATACTTTCCCGCGTGTTGACTTGTAGTCCTGTGATTTTTTGTTTCAATTTTTATATTTCAGCATCTTTTTACAGCTCCATGTTTTAGCTGCACCAGGTCTATCAAGGGTATCTGGAGCATTTAATACAAGGGCCTCCCTCTGCAACATTTTCTCTTATTCTCTAATCATTTTTTTTCAAATAAAAATTTACATTTTAAAAAATAATCTGGCAGCAACAATCCCAGGGGAAC